>NW_022111368.1:22349302-22351003 GCF_000313985.2 Echinops telfairi | reverse complement strand
TGGCATGATGGAAAGTGGTTTTCAGCAGAAGGGTGTGTAGGAAAGGACTCAGTAAATATAGTAAGGCTGATTATATGCGTGATTGATAGATAATGTCAGGGGTCAGGAATGGCCGTAAAGAAGAGGCCTGTGAGTGATTGGGATAATACAAAAGGACCGTGCAGAATGAGAAGAGAAGTGTTATTCAAAAGAAGCATAAAGGAAGGAATGTCCACAATGTCACGGTGAAGAAATGCCATGGTCACATAGAAAAGCTGAAGACAGAGACGAGCACCCTAACATGGAACCCCAAAGAAAAGCAGAGTCGAACATGGCATGACCTACTGTCTCCAAGTCTGTTCAGAAGTCAAGAGCTTTAAAATGGTCATGTGTTCGGTGGATTTAGCTCTTTGGAGGTCACTATTGACTTTGGGCAAAATCGTTTCGGTGTAGTATTAACAGTAGACTCCATTTGAGGCGAGGTAATGCAGAAAATGAGTGTATAGAACTCTTTAAAGAATTATCTCTCGGCTGGTCGGGGACTCAAGGCAGATGTGAGGAGGAGGATTTCTTCACTCCCTGCCTTTTTTTTTTTGAGATGAAGAGTAAGTGTAAATGCTTGTGAGAAGAAGCCCATAGAAGTAATGCTACAAGAGAGAGAGGGTGTAATTGATGGGATCAGTTCTCTGAGATGAAGAGTAGAACAATGTCTAGAGAAAAGGTGATGTATTTTTCTCTTAACAGAAAACAAAACATTTTCAGAAGGAAGTTTGACAGTGACAGTAATTTGACAAAAATGAAGGGATAAATGACGAGGTTAAGGGTTGGACTGACTCTTCTTTATTTTGAAACAAACTGCAAATTTGGTGATAGAATGGTGAACCACGTCTGGCTGAGTTGTTTATTTCCTTGGGTGGATGCTAAAGGGCACCAAAAAGAAATTGGAAGGAGACTGCAGGGATGAGGCTCAAGTCTGAAACTGGTGAGCAGGGTTGGTGTGGAGTAAAGTTTTTTCAGGTGGAGACGAATCGATGGATCCATCCTTTGCACCCCTCAAACGCTAGTCTCACAATCCATTGTGGAGGTACACTTTTGAGATGGAAACAGATTTCTTAGCTGCATGAATTATGTGTAAAATACAAAAGAGTAACTAGAAAGCATTCATGCCAAAGTATGATGAAGTACTTAGCAAACAGGATTTCATATATCCCCGTGAAAATCTCTTTATTTTTATATTTCAGACAAAAACACTAATTTCAAACCAGATATTCTGGATCCTGACAAGGACACACTGGAAGTAGAATTTGGTAAGCTGGGGTACATTATTGATCTTGAATGATGTTGCACTTCTGGGATTAGGTCTAAGAACTATAGCACCAACTCAGCCTCAACTAAGTTTGTGACCTTGCAATGTTAGTTAATTCTTGTAAGCGTCAGTATTTTGAATCTGAAAATAGATTATAAAACTGACTTCACAGGGTTACATTCAGAAGTAATGAAAAATATATGTCAAACAATATAATACCATATGGTAAGTGGCATATTCGACATGATTAATAGATTGTAGACTCCCACTTATTGTTCTAGGAATGACTGGGTTTGTATATTGGTAAGGCTCGTTTTATCTATACATTTATCAACTTGAATTTCATTAACCTTTCTGAATATGATGTTTTGTCTGGACTTTCAGAGAATAGAGTGGAATATTTACAATATCTGCTC
>NW_022111368.1:22339011-22348234 GCF_000313985.2 Echinops telfairi | reverse complement strand
AGGAACACAAAGACAAACACATGGAGATTGAACGAGGCACTACTTCAAAATGACTGGGTAATAGTTCAAATAAGGGATAAATTTAAGAAAATCCTTAAAGCAAAGAACTATAATACAGCAAACCAAAACCTTTGGGACGCAATAAAAACAATGATCAGGTGGTGATTTATAACAATTAAAACATACATGAAAAAAGAGTAGAAAGCCCAAATCAATACCCTATACAACACTTCTAACAACTAGAACAAGATCAGTAACATAAACCTTCCAACAGAGGGAACTAAATCATAAGTGTTTGAGTAGGAAGAAAAAAACCCGGAAAACAGAAAAAATACATAGATAAACAAAAACAGAAAACAAAAATCAAGAAGACAAGAAATTGGTTCTTTGAAAATAACAATTTTGTTATACTTAACAAAGAAAAAAGAGAGAATATACAAATCTAGAATTAGAGATGAGAAGAGTGACACAACAGATTCAAATGAAGTATAATAATATATAGTCATAATAAATAGAATACTATATTCTATTTTTATATACTAATGACACACTACTACAAAGGGTTGTGTTCCAAGTTTGATAACCTGGAAGAAATGAAAAATTGCATAGAAATACACCACTTATACATTTTGACAGAGATAAAAGTAGAAAATCCAGGAGAAAAGACATAGAGAAGGTCATTAACAAACTCCTACCCAAGAAAAGCCTAGGACCAGATGGATTCACAGGGTACTTGTGCCAGCCTTTCAGTGAAGAATTGTCATCAATCCCTCACAAACTATCCCAGAATATAGGAGACAATAAACTCCCAAACTCATTCTATGAACCAAGTATAATCCTGATACTAAAACCAAGCAAAACCCACAAAGACAAAAAACTACTGATCAGAAGATAAATTACAGACCAAGACAAAAAATTATAGACCCAAAGACAAAAGCTATAGACCAAAAGACAAAAAACGAAAGACCAATATTCCTAATGAATATAAACACAAAATATTTTCAACAAAATTCTGGCCTACAATATCTCACAATACACACACACACACACACTTTCACCATGACCAAGTGGCATTAATACCAGAGATGCAAGGATGGTTCAACATTAAAAAAAATGTAATTCACCACTTAAACAAGACAAAGAAGAAGAACCACATGATTACATCAATAGATGTAGTGTGATATCCATATGGAAGAAGCACACCAACCTGTGTGATCCAAAGATCCCAAAGAATAAAATCCAAGCCCAGGGGAGGGAATGGGACTAGAGTCAAAATTCAAAACAGTCAGCTTGTGAACATTATGGATGATAGTAGAAGCCCAAAATCCATTTGTAGAGTCCCTATGTAGATTGAGTCTCTGGTGAATTCTCACTGGCCATAGTCTAGAAATGTGCATAGCCTTAATACCAGACAAAGAGCATTGCAAAGTGGATTTTCACAGCTTGAGTCAGACTGGAATGTAATGCCTTGTCATTAGATCTCCCTTTTGACTCATTTTGGATTTATTCTACATTTAATAATTTCTGCTCTCTTTCTGATTGAGGATTTTCTGTTTTATTTGGTCATTGTTGCTGGGTTATGAAGACAGCAACAAGATTAATAATTACCTGGGGGCATGGAAAAGGAGGTGATGGAGGCGATGGGGTGGCAATAGCAATGGGTACAAGAAGGAAGAAAATATCCCAAAGTTGATTGTGGTGATGAATACACAAACCTTCATATGATTGTACTAGTATGATTGCATTATTAAATTGTTCTGATAAATTCATTAGATCTTTTAAAACTATTTTTAAGAGGAACTTACAGTTAGCTATATGTTTGAGATATAGCTGTTGCCCATTAATTTGGGCACACTTGTTTCACCTGCAAAAATGATGGCATCACGTAGCACACCTGTCTTCAGGGTAGTCTTCTCCTGCACTCAGAGCACGGATTCTTATGTGCTTCCTTTCTGCCTTCTCTGGCCTCTTTATTTTCAGGAAAGCCTTTAACTCTTCCCTGCAAAGTACGATTTGGCTTTGAAAAGGATGTCAAGCCTGTGATAAGATGGTACATCGATGATGCTGAGCAGAAATGGTAAGTCCTCACACTCGAGAGGAACGGACAAGAAGATGAGTAACTCATGCTTTTTGCAAGCCACACTGTACGTCCTCACCTTTAGACAGCACCGAAGTACGCGCATCCACTGTACTGATGCGCCGACCCGTGGTGGAATATATAAAAGACAGAGAAAACGAAGTGCATGTCAACTTTACCGATGGTGTCCGAGTGAAGTTTCCGATTAGGGTGCACGGAATGAACTCTTATTTTACGGCTCTATTTGAAGCCACAATCTGGTGTGGTTGTCCTAAAATTTAAGCAAAGAAAGCAGACAAATATACTGATCCAGAAATAGCATATGCAAACCAGGGGTGACAGTGCTGCCCCTCACCTATTTTCACTAATACCTTACAATTCCAAGTGTGTGCCAAATTCAGGAATCCAAACTTTGACCGTCATTGACGGTCCGGAATGCTTCCAGGCAAAGTACCACAGTCCTATGGAGTCTGACAATACAAAACACGTGAAGCAAGGAAAGGTTAAAGCATCTTATCTTGGCAGAAAGGAGGATTGAGGTGGGGCATCTATCTGTAAATATTTGAAAATGATCGTGATTTTTGAGAAAAAAATTAACTTAGTTAAATATTTTTTAAACTTAATTTTTAAGTTTGCTTCTATCCAAAGCCCAGAACCTAGTGCAATGGGCAGAATTCACTGAGGAGAGATTTTGGTTCAATAGCAATAAAATCTCTAGACACTCGACGCTGCCCAAGACCTGACAAAGCTGGACTTCTCTCTCTAAAGGCATCAAAAGGCTTGGATTTAACTTATGAGGTATATTGCTAAAGGATAGATTGTCTTATTCTTTGGAAATTCTGCTCCAAAGAGAGACAATGCATTAAAGGTCTCCCTTCTGATTCAAAATAAAGTCAAATTCCATGAGCAAATATAAAATAAGTTTTAAATCGATACCTCCATATGAATACTAAAAGATCTATTTTGGAAACAGTAAGAGTTGACAAGAATGTCTAAGGCCGGAATGTTATGGAGTCTCATAGGGAACGGATAGCGCATTGCATTTCCAAGTCGTCCAATGTGGCAGCAACTAGATGGCTTGACATCACCCAGCCAGACCTTTGAATTTGTTTTCAACTGATTAGCAATGTGATTTCCATGAGCTTCTATTGGCACACCTCCCATCTATGGGTCAAATTCCGGAATCTTAGGGAGTAGGTATAAGGTAGGGGATATGCCATCGGAGTCCCTGGAAGGTAGAAGCAGTCAGTGAATAGAAGCTGGTATGGTCAGCCTGGTCGTGCATCTCAGCGCGACACTGCCTAAAATAGTGTATCTATAAACAGATTGCTCAATTTGAAGTCTGTAGTTGGCAACATTGGAGATTCCAAGTTGTGAGTAAGTGCAGAAACTCACAAATTCCTGAAGGGAGAAGAAGAGCCTAAGAATCCAACTACCGAATCTCCCAGCGGTGTGACCTTAGGCCATTTGCTCACCTTCGTGTCTCAGCTTCATCGTTGGCCCAGTTAGGAAAGCCATACCAAATGGCATCCCAGAGAGAATTGAGGGATTCAATAGTTCACTCTCAGTGCTTTGAAGAGTGTCTGATAGGTACCTAGTATGTCCTTAGGAAAGTGAGTTATTTTAAATGTTATTCCTAAATTATTATTGTCATCTGTTCTCAAGAAGGACTTTTAGGGTTAAATGATGCCCACACTTAATCCATGTCTCAGTATAAACACTTAGAATACCAATCCAAGGTTCAAGCGTGCCAAGAAAGACACAGCTTATCAGAGGTGTTGGAATGAACAAGATTCTACTCACTTAGAGGAAACAGCAAGGCACATTTCAATAGGAGGTGCCATTCCCAATAGTTAGTGGCTTGCTCCTCATAGTGAACTCATGGCTGGTGGTCTGCACATAGCCCCCGCTATAGTGTGCTGAAAGGATCACATTCCTTCTCCAGTAGGAGAAGATACAGAGATGGGGCATCATACAAGAAGCATGTTTACGTAAGCCATTCCTGGGAGCACTGCCATGTGCTCAGGGAAAGCGGGAAGGGATGTGCTGCTAGTCCACCAGCTGCTATAGATGTACTCTGTCTGGGTCATTCCCCTTGGACAAAGAGTCAGCCAGCATTCTCATCCCATCCAGGAAGTCAACACGATCCATCTAGTCCTTAGAACAAGGTTCACTTGTGGGTCACAGGCTCTGCTCAGACTGACTCCCACATAGCATCATTCTTATCAGGCTCATTAATGTAATCAAGAGTGAACTTTCTCTCTCACTATATTAAAGTCTGGCATCTCTTAAACCTAGTTGATCTCATAAGTCGTCATTTTCTGGCATCCAAGTGATTGGCCAGGTATACGAGTTTCACATATGGCAAATAGATGTTAATTAATGTAACCGAATGGCTGTGTTTTTCCCCACCCTTTTCCCAGTAATTTCTCTCCAATAAAGGATGAAGTCTTTCAATGTGTCCTTTCTTTGAAAGAAGTGACTCAGAATGACCTCCACAGGAAATTCATCTGCTTTGCCCAGAACTCCATTGGAAACACTACCTGGTCCATCCAGTTGAAAGAAAAGAGAGGAGGTAAGCCAGGAACACGTCCCGGGAAGCTAGCGATTGCTTTGCTTTTATTAAAAGGAGAGGAATTTTTAAAAAACCAGTATAATGATTATGATCTTGATGATGGCAATTAACATTTACTAGGCGGCAGACACTCTTCTAAACACTTGTTCATATTAAAAGGTTTAATGCTCTCAACATCTTTATTGTGCAAGACTATGATCTCTAGTTTATGAGGAAGGAAACTGAGGCAAAGATAAATTGATAGCTTTCCCCAAAGTCACAGAGCTAGGAAATTCATACCAGCAATTCAGAATTCGTTCTAACAAATACATCGAGTCCCTGGAAGTCTTCGGGAGCCATTCCTTCATTCAGTCATGCTGCAGATAACTAACTATACCACATGTTCTGTGTGGGAAGCCCAGTCCTAGAGCCCGGTTTTCTTTCTTGCTTTTGTTTTCCTGTCTACATCCCGACACATGCGCATCTTCAGCAAATAGTGTTTAGTGTGTCAAATCTAGTCTTGAGACGGTCTCTACATTCAGGTGGGAAGTACTCAGGGTCATATTTTGGCTCTTGTTGACTTGTTTCATTTTCCTCTGTTTCAACTTGAACTTGAATCTGAGCAATTGCTAGTCTATTGAACAGTTGACCCTTGGCTTTCTTCTGTCTGACTACACTGATTTTTTTCCAAGGTGTTTCTTCCACCGATGTAGTGGATTTGGTTTCTGTTTCTTACATCTGGTAAGGTCCACATGTGTAGGCACCATTTATGTTGTCAAAGAAAGGTGTTTCCAACTAATAAGTAATTGATCTTGAAAAACTGCTGTCATGGAATTTTTAGTCTCATTTATATAATCAAATCCTTATTTTCCAAACTGATCCTCCCTCTCTGTTTTCCACTTGGCATTCTAACGACCAGTTATCAACGCGTCTTCATTGTATGTTTGATCATTTTCAGACTGAAGAAGTTACTAGAATTGTAAAATTTCTTTATCTTTGGCTTTAAAGATTGGTGCATGCATTTGAGTAATAAACACAGAAGTTACCACCGAATGACAAACTGGCAGATGAGCAGTGGTCAACTTTAGTAGAGTGGTTCTAGATCTTTTACAACCTGTAAGGAGAGAGATACAGGTGGGGTTTTTGAAGTAGGAAGGGAGAAAATAAAGATAGTTCCAATTCCCAGGCTACCCAGATCTAGTCGATGCCACTGTCCCAGTGTCTCTGGAATTGATTTTAAGATGGCTTTCTCAAGACCTCAGTGAGACATTCCCAGATTTAAAAGGAGTGCTGCCAATAACAGGGATTTCGACAAATGGGCTGGAAATGGCCTTGGGTGAATGAACCCACGTGTTGGCCTGAATGTAATCATGTCAAAATGCAGGGATGTTTTTCTATGTCTGTGCATCTCCTCTCTGTTTGTTCACCATTACCACATTTCCCTTGCAGTGGTTTTCATGTACATACTACTGGGCACCATCATTCTCATGGCGGGCACGCTGTCGGCAAGTGCTCTTCTCTACACGTACTGGATTGAAATAGTGCTCCTGTTTCGTGCCTACCAGAGCAAGGATGAGACCCTCGGTGGTAAGGACAGTACAACACATGGCAACTTCAGAACCTCTGATTGTTCCTCTCAGAACTGGTTTGAGAGTGTATTAACTGGGATTCTTCAGAGAAATAGAATCAACAGGAGACACAGGAGAGAGAGAGAGAGATCTTAAGGAATTGGCTTATCTATAATTGCAGGGCAAGTAAAAAAAAACAACAGAAAACCACTGACCAGGAGGCAGAGTGGAAATTTCAGCAGTGTCATGCACAAAGTTTCAGATCGAACAGAAAGCTCGAAACTCTACCTCGGTCTCTGTTTGAGCTAGTCCTCAGGCACAGGGCCTTATTTCCCAGGAGTCCAGGTTCACCCCTATTGTCCAGGGGGAGCTCCTCTGCTGACAGTCGATTGATTCATAGGTGAATCACAGCTACAACACCACGGCTGACCCTGGGACAAGTGCGTGTGAACTGAGTCCATGTACACACGGGGTAGCATGAGGAGACTCCCACGGGTCCCATGAGTGTTGCTGCAAGTGCTTCCAAAAAGCAGACACAAATCATGACACACCAGAAAAAGTTGGATTGCTTCATAGGAAACATGGATCGAGGGCTGCAGCCACGGCTGCCCAATTTTCAAGAGAAATGAATCCAATATAAGGATCATCTTAAACAAACAAAAATCATGTTAAACGAGCAGGCACAAAAACTTGGCACTTTTATAAAAGTTTAATATTTTTGCTCCTATGGAAATGGCACCTTTTAGGTTGGTGCAGTATATAATACATACAATATACAAAGTATATTTTAATTTACTCATTATGGTGTTTTAACAAAAGCAGCATTGTTATGATTTTGTGGAGTCAAAAACTATACACAGGTTTTCTACGGGCCAGTGGGTGAGCACCCCAACTCCCAAGTTGTTCAAAGCTCAGCGGGATCCTTTCCCATAAACACCTCTACTAGCGTTTGACTGAATATCTGGGCAACCCAGGTCACTCACTCCTACACATGACATGAACCAGCACAGAAGGCAACAAAGAACATAAAACCAATAGATCAATAAACCAACCTACCAACTAACCAAATAAAGCTCACTGCCATTGGTCAAGTCCAATTCATAGTGAACCTATTGGTCCGGGTAGACTAGAGCTGTCCCTGTGAGTTTCTGAGACTGCAACTCTTTATGGGAGTAGAAACCCTCAGCTCCTCCTTCCCCCAGATCGGCCGGTGGTTTTGAACTGCTGGCCTTGTGGTTGGCAGCCCAACTCGTACCCACTATGCCACCAGGGCTCGTTAGTAAAGACCTAGACAAGAGAAAATGCTGTCACAGGCAACGAGCTATGTTTCCTCAGGCTTATCTTAAGAAAAGAATTTCAGAAGCCTGATAAGCACTTAAAGCCATGAGGGGCCTGCGTGTATCAGGGCTCGTCTCTCAGGGCTGCCCTCTTGGACCAAGAACAGCTGCATGTGGGAACCTCATCACAGAAGGAGTTGGGGCAGCCAGCTGGGGCCAAATCTGGCAGCGTTGAGGGAGGTGATCCAGATATGGTTATCCCAAGCTTTAGAGTCTTATCCTTATGGGTCTGGGTCCATCTTCCCAATGTTAATGACCTCATATCGTTAAAAGCATTAAAAGCAGGTAGAGAAGCGTGAAAAGCAGGTAGAGAAGACATTTCTTCCCATTCCAGAAACCAGGAAATCTGGTAGATGATTGTATTGTCTGGCGGGCATTTTGGACTTCAATGAGCATCTCTGTGAATGAACGTAAGGCAATGTGAGAAGGATCTTAACCTCTCCATGCCTTACTTTTCTCATCTTCAGAAAAGGAGAATCAAGCATTAACTACATCGTAAGTGGTACCGATCCCTGGGGTTAGGACCGATTAAGTATGTAGAACAGTACTCAGTGTACGATGAACACCAATTCCTGTCACTGGTTCGCTCTGGAGTCCCGGGTGTAATAACGACTTGCCTTCCCGCCACTATCCTCTAAACCAGGCAGAGAGAGGGGAATCGTGAGCTGTCCAGCGTGTGAGAGCTGGGATTGGGACCCGCACAGTCAGGTTTAAGAGGTACCATTGGCTATTGTATCCATTTGCTTCACTTGTAAAACGAGAGGCTTTTACGATGGTAAAAATGAACTGCAACGTGTAAAGCTTTGTAATAATAACAGCCCACTTCTTATTAATAAAGTGTCTTATCAGTTTTCCCCTAAGACCAAAACGTAGTATTTAGTGATGCTGGTTTCTTTAGACTAGAATAATGGCCCTGTCTGCATGTATCTGGGTTAGAGTGTGCATCTGACCGTGCCATGGTTCGGTGTACACGTGCGGACTGCAAGGTAGGTAGTGAGAGCCCCCTAGCAACTCTGCAGAGTACAGGAGTTTCCATCTTGTTAGGAGTTGCAAGTGACTGGATGGATGGTAGTGCATCTGGGTTTGGTTTTAAGATAGAATGTTTGCAGTTGCTACTGTGATTCTCCCTTTGTGCATACTTCTGCTGGATTCCAATGGATGATGATTATTCACCTCATGGTGATGGCTTCTCCAAGGTCCTGTGCTTTTCCCTCCGTACAAAGCTTGGGAAGAGTTGTCCCATCATCACGGAAAGTGACCACAAAGAGATGGATCAATCCCACCTTGCTTAATACCAATTATTGAGACAACCTATGCATTAAAAATTCTTAAGGCAAGAGTGCTTCTAGCTATTTAAAACTGTTGAGTTTACATATATATGTATATATGAGTAAATCGGCTCTTGTGGGTGTCTGGGACTGTATATTTTTCTGGGAATAGAAAGCCTTATCTTTCTCCCATGTATATACACATAAAAATGCATATACACACATACACATACATATATTTCTATATCACACACACACATATAAATCTGCTTTAAATTAAGCAAACTAACATCTTAATCTTGCCCTGGTGACTTCGTATTTCTTTTACTAAAATATTTTGCTTAGGATTCTAGGCCTTGCCCCAAAGAGTCAAAGGACACATTTAAACATATCCTTTCTTACCTTGCAAAAACATCAGT
>NW_022111368.1:22329457-22338756 GCF_000313985.2 Echinops telfairi | reverse complement strand
AACCACGGGGCTTGCTCGTCCTTAAATAGTGACAGTCTCAGAAAACTCGCGGTTGCACCCTGTCCTCTGGTCCCGATGGCAGTGCGTGCGGTTGCCTTCTATTACTCATGCTCTGTGAGTAATCTAATACTACGACTGTCCAGTTGTGGAGCCAAGGACATGTAGTGTTTTCAGCTTATAGGACACTCTTTGCTGGAGTATCGCAAGGAGCTGTAAGGAATCGAATCAACGCAGACTGATAAACACTTAAAATGCACAACACTTACCTGCACATTACACTCTGTGTATCTCTTCTTTCCCACACGGGCAATGAAATGGTACACAGACGGATCTTTTGCACCTCAGCTCATTGGTCACCTCCTCTTCTGACTCTTCCTCTTTCTTCTCTGTTGCTGGCCCTTCCGTCGTCCGAGGCTCTTTTTCAGGTCCCCACCGAACAAGGGTGGTGCCAATGCGCATCAAGGATGAGCACTGTGGCTTACTATTTCGCTACAATCTTTCTTTCAAAGGCATTGAACGAAGTGCTGACCCATGAAGCAGGTTGTCTGATTCCAAAGCCTGTGAGATTTTCTATCTCATCCAGTTAGTCCTTTGGCACATCCTAGAATCAATGTGCATGTGTGACAATGAGATCTTTAAATGATCAGAAAGCAAATACCACAAATAAAATTCCCTATCTAGAAGAGGAAATACATGCGTCAAGTCCCTTATACCAGCACTCCTGTACATCATTCCATGAAATCCTTAGAAAAGCCTTCAGTGACATTATTATGATCCTTGGTTCGTTAAGGGATTTACATACATGTTCAAATGTAGACATAGATGCCCAATGCTATATTTACCCTTGATGACAGAGCAGATGGCCCCATAGGGCATCTGAGAACTTCTAGGCTGTAATCATTGCACGGGCAGACAATCGCATCTTTCTTCCACAAATACCGACAGAGGCAACTTTTAAAAATGTTTTAGAAGGCACAGAGCGGCCTCAAGAAAATACCCTTGGGGGTAGAGGGCTGCCGATGGGTCGTTGGCAAACAAATGCAAGGCTGTGTGTTCACTGCACAAGGAGTTGACAGTCTGTTGACAGGATATTCTACCCAGCTCATAGCAAAGACAACAAGCTTTCTACTCCATTGCAAGTGGGGTCTGGGGCTTTGTGTTGCAGAATCAATTTCAATGCCTGGTGACCCGGTGTGTTACCGAGTAGAACTGCTTCATTATGCGTTCTCGGCTGTCACCTTTATGGAAATGAGTAATGAAGACTTTCCTCTGTGGAGCTGCTGATGGTCCTAAACCCAGACTTCAGGCTTCCGAACGTTGATGCCACCTTGGGAATATACATGCGTGTGTGTAGGGTTCCTGCATGACCCAAGCAGTTTTCCATCAGCTGCTAACCTAAAAGATGATGGTTTGAGCATCTTAGTGGTTCCACAGAAGAAAGTTCCAGCCTTCTATCAAGCTTATCGCTCAGAAACCGAGCACTGCTCCTCAGTCACACCTGGGGTCCCATGAGTCAGAATGGACTCATGGGCAAGTAGACACACCTATAGATGTAGAAACGTCATTGTAATTCCATGAGGCCTATTTTTCTTCCTGACTCCCTGGGTCTGATCATACTTTTACGGTGCTGACTTCTCTTTGATGCATAACTAATGAGACAGAAACACCGCAGCTGCAAAGGAAGCTCAGCGCAAGTCCCAAATACATGTGATTTAATCATTGCAGGCCCCAGATGTTTGATCTAACCTCCGTGAAAATGAAGTCATGCTTCATAAGTTAGAAGTAGACTCTGGGTAGGCGATCGACACCACTCAGTTCTGTGACTTTAAAAATTGATACAGCTGCTTCGTAAAAAAAAAATCAGTGAAAAACTTAAGTGTGATTTTACTAGGCTATTAGAACCATGTAAATAGCCTAATTCTCTATTGTTTCCCATTTTAGATCAAAAGGAATTTGATGCGTTTGTGTCCTATTCGAAAGGGCGCGTCTTGGAGAGCGAGGGTCCTCCATCCCTGAGTGAGGAACACTTGGCGGTTCATCTGCTCCCTGAAGTTCTGGAAAACAAACATGGATACACCTTGTGTTTGCTTGAGAGAGATGTGGTCCCAGGAGGAGGTAGGTCCTGCACGCCTAGACCCGATTTAGAGCAAACCAGAAAGGCAGTTACATGCAGCCTGCTGTTAGGTTTCCTTCTGTCATCTTGCTTTAGGGATAGTCAAGATTGGGAAGGTTTGTGAAGGTAGACCATATTGGGCAATAACATAGAAAAAAGAGAATTTGTGTTCCAGAGACATGGTCCACCATCATCATCATCATTGTCGTCCTCATCACCACACACACACACACACACACACATATTCAGAAAAAGATATTATACTGGATCTTAGGGCTCCCTTCCATAGCAAAGATCCCCCTCTAGCTCTTTAGTAGGAAGTGTCATTTTTATGCTACCCAAGTGGTCTCCTGTTCTCTGGAGACTGTGCGCTTGACCCTTGGCTCAGGGGAAGCCTTAGCCCTGGAGCAAGTCGACTTCCAGGCCTGGGTCCCAACGCAGCTCACCCGTAAGTTGTCCGGACCCCAGCCTGCTCCACTGCCGCTTCCTCTGCCCCAGAGATCACGCACAACCAAGGACCTACCTTGGTGCATTCCCCATCTCTGTCTTATCCCCCTTTCCTTATATCAACAGCTGTGCTCCAGAGGGATTGACAGTTGGGGCGGCAGAGCACACTGAGAGGAGTTGGAGAGTGCTCATGTACTAGAATGAGCATCAACTCTTGCATAAGTCAAGTTTTCTTTTCTCCTTAAGAGCTTACTTGCAAGAACTGGGCTTAATGTAACTTGAAGTTAAATAATGACAATTAACAAATAACTAAATTCTCTATTTCTAGTGTATGCAGAGGACATTGTGACTATTATCAAGAAAAGTAGAAGGGGAATATTTATCCTGAGCCCCAACTATGTCAACGGACCCACTGTCTTTGAACTACAAGCAGCAGTAAATCTTGCCTTGGATGATCAAACACTGAAACTAATTTTAATTAACTTCTGTTCCTTCAAAGAGCCAGAGTCTCTACCTCATCTTGTTAAAAAAGCTCTCAGTGTTTTGCCCACCATCACCTGGAGAGGCTTAAAATCAGTTCCTCCCAATTCTAGGTTCTGGACACAAATACGCTACCACATGCCTGTGAAAAATTCCCGGATTCATATGAAAGCATCCCAGAATTATCCCAAGGATGTTTTCATTAGCAAGGACTCTGTAAAGTAGAAACCACTAGGAGGAGCTCGCAGCTTAGAGAATGGTGGCAAGGGGCCCTTAGAGACCTGCTGAGAAGAACTGGGGAAGTTGGTGGGTGTAACCACAGCATCTATTGGGCTGATGTCAAATTGAATGCATCTTCTTCTAGACCCAGGAAAGTTTGTCACCCACTGGCATGTGATGAAGGCTGGTATTCAGAACCTCTGGTGTTTGCTTGTGGACAGAGAAAGGGCAAATTCTCAGGAGTCTTGCTCACAGTCATTGTGCCATACCCCCAAATCCCCATATATTCCCTGTGGTCTGAACAGAATTAGCAGCTACAGCCACTTTGGGTTTGTGGCTCTGAACGGCCATGTGTATTGTAAAGAAATCCATAAACCCTTTCTTGACCAAACTGTATGCCTAACGTTAACTCAGATTTTTGCTGATTTAGACTATCCTTTTCCTCCGACTTACTGCCTAGACCATTTTTCTTCCAGACAAGCTCTGGCTAGCTGGCTGGGTCCATTGTAAGACACCATAGGTAACGGAGGGAATGTGTTCTCTGTCCTCAAGCTAGACAAATATACCCCAAGAAAGAAGATTTTCATAGAGATACATACAAAGGAATAAAATAGCCTTAAGTGGTATTATTTTCACGACACCCAAATAGCTCACTGCCAGCAAGTGGACTCACATTCATAGTGCCCCCATCCATGGATTGCTGTGAATATAGATCCTGATGGGAGCAGACAGCCTGATCTTGCTCTCTGGTGCTTTTGAGCTGCCCAGACACGTGGTTTGCAGTCCAGCGCCTCACCCACGGCACCACCACGGCTCCTTCCTTTCACACGAATGATATAGGAACAACGTCTCAAGAAACCACCTTCAGCTACTGACCCTGGACCTGAGTTTCTTGGACAGCCAAGAATGTTTCACACAAGCCAGCAGTTTCTGAAGTGCAAGCCTCTGGTATTAATGCTTATTACCAGCGTTAGCATTATAAAATACCTTCTACTACCTTTGAAAATGTTTATGACCTGCTCTGAAAAGTATACAAGCATTCTGGTTGTATGATAATAAATTGTATAGCCCCACTGTAAAGCTTTTCCCAGCCCTAAGTCAGGCCATTTGTGATGCCCCCAATCGAATGTGTGTGTGTGATCATTGCTGTGTTTCCCTCGCGCTATCTGTGCGAGGGATCTTCAGTCGAACCCCTCAGGTCTCCTCTGCATTTACTCAAAGCACCTAGAAAACAAAACAAAACAGAACAAACGTCTGGTGGTCTTCCCTTGTAACGATCATAGCCAAGCACCTACTCCAGCGGTTCTCAACCTTCCTCACTCCGCGACCCTTCCATACAGTTCCGCGTGTTGTAGTGACCCCCAACCATAAAAGTATTTTTGTTGCTCCTTCCCGACTGTCATTTTGCTACTGTTATGAAACGGGCAACCCCGTGAAAGGGTTGTTTGACCCCCCCCAAAGGGGCCGCGACCCCACAGGTTGAGAACCGCTGGCCTACAGAGCTGCATTACGTATTGTCAGAAGGACGGGACTGCACTGAGTTTGATTGGGGGCCGCCAGAGTGTAACTCTGCAAGAAACACAGTTCTTAGTCCACGTCACTCCCTGATCCTGGACCGCAGGAAGCAAGTCGGAAGGGCCAAATCCCAGGGGACGAGGAACCTACAGGACATGGTGCGTGGCTGCACTATCATCATGAGAAGCGGCTCCTGTGGGCAGGGAAGGAGGGTAAGGAACCACTTCGGGCGTCAATGTAGTCAGTCCTCACGTGTTGAGCGAAGCAGAGTTAATCCATCTTCCCTTCCTCCTCGCAGAGACCTTGGTGAAGAGCTGGGATCACACGCCCTTATGTAGGGGGCATTGGAGGTAGGAATCAACTGGCTCCGAAATGCGAGGCCAATGAAGAGACAGAGAATGGACTAGCAACAATATGCAAAGTAGTAAGGCTCGAGTCAGTCGTCCAAGTCCCCAAACCAAACTCACTTCCTTGGCATGGATGTTGACTCGTGGCGAGCCTATAGGACAGGGTAAACCACCTTTGTGAGTTTCCGAGACGGAACTCCTTCAAGGAGTGGAAAGCCCACACTTTCTCCCACAGAGTGGCTCGTGGCTTCCAACTGCTAACTTATGGCCAGCAGTTCACTGCGTACCCACTGCAACACCGGGGCTTCCACCCACCCATAGATCCCAGCGCCATCAAGCCAATTCCAAGGCATGATGGCCTTATAGGACAGACTAGAGCTGTCATTTAGGCTTTCAAGGTTGTAAATCTTTATAGGAGCAGTAAACCTAATCTTTCACCCCAGGAGCAAGTAGTAGGTTTAAACCACTTACCTGGTGGTTAGCAGCTCAGTATATAACTCACTAAGCCACCAAGGCTCGCTGGTAGTCCAGGTGAAGAGTTAGGAAGTAAGACACATCTTGGTTTTGGCAGGCGCTGTTGAGTTCATTGTGTCTCATAGCGACCTCAATCTATAAATAAATAGCAAGAATGGAACTTAAACTGAACTTTTGTCTGAGTTGTTTGCCCGCTGAGGCAAGCACCACTGGTGTGTGCTTTCTGACCTCGAAGTCTCAGGTAAGTTCTCTTAAGTAGCAGTTGTTGAAGAGTTGTTCCCATTAAGCAAGCTTAACTTCCTTCTCATACGTTTGCTTTTATCATAAGAGTTCACCCTACAGTTCAAATGGGGCTCCTGTCCTCTATGGATGGAAGACCTTCGCAAGTTGTCTTCTCTGATAGAAACGATCTATCATCGGAGCGATAAAGAAAAGCAACTTCTGGGCTGACTCACTAATAACGAGTCACCTGCCCTGGTCTGAGAAGGATCTACGTCCGGAGCTGCTCACACTCGGTGTCATTGGGTCACTGTCTGGAGTCTGCATGCAGTTGCTCTTCTGCTCCTTCTGCACTGAGGCGCCCACATCACAGAAGCCACTGTGGTTTGGGCACCAAACAACATCCTTGTTGAAAATTTCAGTGATAAACTTAAAGATGAGTGTGAGGGTATAAATTATTCCTGGAGGAAGTTTCTTTGGGGAAGGATTATTGTAGGGTCTCAGCAGGACGAACCCACACTGTCATTGTGCCACTGTGCTCTGGTGCGGGGCCAGCATCGCCGCGTTCTTGCCAGCTCCTCTCCGAGATCCGAGGCTCAGAAATCTCTTCGACTGGTATATCCAGCTGTAAGCGTTCTAAGATAATAATGGTCCTAATATAAAAACTCACTGCCATAGAGTCAATTTTGACTCACAGAGACCCTAAAGGAATTTCCCCCTGTGAGTTTCTGAGACTCTAATTCTTTGTAGTTGTCGAAAGCCCGGTGTTTCTCAGGTGGAGCATCTGGTGGTTTCAAACTACTGACCTTGCAGTTAGTAGCCCCACTGGACAGATACTTTAATAACTAAGTTATACAGAGGTCCACAGGCTTGCCTTAGCTTTGCAGGAATGCAAAATGAACCTTGGATTGGTACATGCATACACACACACACACACACAACTATCTAGTGCTAACATTTCATAGGTAGGTAGATAAGCGTACTGAAGGTGTTAAATAAACACTCAGAACAAAGGGTTATTTACCCTTCTTACATGTAGATCGATAAAAATATTGTGGCTGATTGTTATGGATTGAATTGTGTTGACCCAGCTCCCCCAGCAAACAAAAACAAAAATGTTACTATCCTAATCCCTGTGCGTGTAGTTATGGCCCTGCTGGGCAGTGGGGATTTCCTTTTGTTTTGATAATACATCATCTCTGAGTAGGGTGAGCCTTAATCTTAATCACACATATATAGCTACTAAACACAGAATGGACAGACAAAAGGAGGAAGACAAACAGTATGTGAGAAAAGACTAAGGATTACCAGTACAAACCAGAACTAGGAGCAAAGGTACAGAAACAACTGACACGTCCAAGATCCGGATTTCAACTTTTAACCTCCAGAACTATGCAAAAACAAAGCTCTGCTCTGCGAAGCCATCGGCTTGTGAGTTTCTGATATGGCCGCACGAGGTAACTAAGACAACGCCCAAAACAAATGTTCTACTGATAGGAACCTCATTGTAATTGAACAATTGGAATCAATGACACACATTAAAAAAAAAGGCTATTATTTTTTCCACTACATTTTTTAAGTACAGGAACCATATGTCCCCGTTCCGGGTTTACCTAAGGATAATTTTAATAGTGCTCCCTTTGATTCTGATAAAAACTCCTGATTTCCATGGCAGTCACTATACCTCTAGCACACGGTATAAAATACCCCTTATTGTTCCTGAATTATAGCTCAGGCAGGCTGTACAACTTTCCTACTATCCCTGGGGTTTTAACATCTCATCCTATTAAAAACGTTTAGTCCATATTGCTCTCTATTTACCTAGAGCAAAAGAAAAAAGAGGAAACTAAAGATTCAAAGAAGAAACCAGTCAACAGAACTAAGAGTCTACACGAAGCTCGGCTTGATCTAAACCGAGACCAGAGGCGCTGTGCTGTTTGGGTGTGGCTGGGGCAGAGCATGAGAGATGCCTTCACAGGCCCACCGTGCTGACCTCTGGTGCAGTAGGACCAGGGGAAAAGCACCAAATTCAGCAGTTGCGATCAGCAAGACCTCCTTGAAAAACGTGACCAACCAAAGCAACTGCCCTCACGTCCATTCTGATTCACAGTGAGCCTAAAGGACAGAGGAGAAGTGCTCCCTTGGGTGTCCGAGGCTGTGAATCTTCACGGGAAGTTAGAGCCTAATTTTTCTCCCTCAGAGTGGCTGGTGGGCTGCAAACTGCTAGCCCTGAGGTTATCAGCCCATGCAAAACCCCCTACACCAACAAGGCTGCTTTCAATTTTCCTCTTCTGACAAGAGTTAATATGGTGCTAACTGCTAGGGATTTCAAAACCGAACTCACTGACATCGAGTCAATTCTGACTCACAGGGACCCTACTGGGCAAGGTACAAGTGCCCCCGTGGGTTTCTGAGACTTTAACTCTTTGCGGGAGTAGAAAGCCTTGTCTTTCTCCCATGGAGTGCCTGGTGGTTTGGAACGCTGATCTTGCACTAAGCAACCTAACACATAACCATATGCCACCAGGGGTCCTCAACCCAATGGATAAATCCTGTATAAACTAGTCTACTACCCCAAAATTCAGTGGAGTAGATTGTACCGGTTGTATCCATTATCCCAAAGCAAAGGAAGCTCCGTGGGAGAAAGATGAGGCTTTCTGCACTGGTCGAGATTTACAGTTTCAGAAACCCCCGAGGGTCATCCTACCATGTCCAATAGGATCACTGTGATCACTGTGAGGTGGAATCCACTCAGTGGCAATGAGCTTGAGTGATCCCAGAGCAGACACTGAATGATGGTCTGGGAGATGAGAGCTGCCTACATTGATAACAGCGGGAAAAACATAGATAAATCATTGTACCGACAAGCAATGGAAAAGGCGTATGCCTCACAAATTACCACGGAGAAATAAGACAACTTGGATGCATCTCAAGGCACCATACTGATTGAAAAATGTCAATCCCCCAAAATTATCATTTTGATTCGGATAAAGACCAACTTGCAACAGAGAACAGCCCTCTGGTTTCTGGGGGCAACGTGGTGGGAAACCTTGTGATTAGAAATGAGCTACATGAGAACGATTTGGGGTGACGAAACCACTGTCACTGGCTTGTGTTTGGGAAGCTGGTGGTACCATGGTGAATGGCTCGACTGCTAACCCAAAGGTCAATGGTTTGAGTCCATCAGTGGCTCCACAGGAGGAAGAAGGTTCAGCAGTCAGCCTTTTTACAGATCACACCCTGGGAAAGCCCGTGGGGCCCCGGGCTCTGTAGAGACTACGGCCTGGGACATTTTGTTCCATCAGGGGCTGTGAGTTGGGGTCCGCTTGACAGCAGTGTGTTCTTGTTGCTGTTGTTGCTATTTTTAATGGGATGCATGTATTAAAATTCTTAAAACAACACTAAATGGTACATTTCCCAGATGCTAATTTAAAATAAAAATTTTAAAGTCTGTTCGAGTCAGAAATGAAAGGTTCGATCCACTT
>NW_022111368.1:22319172-22328183 GCF_000313985.2 Echinops telfairi | reverse complement strand
GTCTTGAGCAGAATGGGAATTCCAGTGCTCTTCGTCTTGCTCATGAAGAACCTGTACCTGTTTCGTCCATGGCCGTTGTACGATCAGAGCAAGGGTATGCCTACTGCATGGTGGAAAAGTCAAGAAAGGTGCGGTCCCCTTTCTTATTCACTGCGTGCTGAGAAAATAATCAGAGAATCTGGGCTGTCTGAAGAAAAATTCAGCATCGGGATTTTAAGAATGCTTGTGAACAACGTTCGACATGCAGGTAACATAACCTTGCTTGCTGAAAGTGAGGAAGACTTAAAACACTTGTTGATGAAGATCAAGGATTACAGTCTTAAACACAGATTACCACTCTATGTAAAGAAAACCAAAATCCTCACAACTGAACCAAGAGGCAACATCATGATAAATGGAGAAAAGATGGAAGTTGTCAAGGGTTTCATCCTACTTATATCCACAATCAGTGCTCATGGAAGCAACAGTCAAGAAATCAAACAATGCACTGCATTGGGTAAATCTGCTGCATACGACCTCTTTAACGTGTGGAGAAGCGAGGATGTTGCTCTGAGGACTAAGGCGAACCTGACTCAAGTCTTGGCATTTTCAATCACCCATATGCATGTAAAAGTTGGACATTGGATAAGCAAATTAAAAATAAACAAATGTTTATTAGTGGTTGCCAGGGTTGGGAGAAGGAGAAATGGTTAATGATTATGTAAGGGTTACTGAATGTCTTCTGGGGATGATGAAACTATTCGGGAAATAGATTGTGATCATGGTTTCACAACCGGGTGAGTGTAATTGTGTCACTGGACTGTAAAGGGAAGTTAGAGAACAAATGCTTTGGAATGTACATTTTGCTATAATCACATTTCTAAATATGAACACATTAAACTTCTGTGCTCTTCTGTGTGGCAGGTCTGACAAAGGCATGCTCCCCGAGAGAATAACATACACTGGAATACTATCATTTAGCATATTTAGCAATAAAATGGGGCTTCACGTGAGTGTGTAGTTGTGGGTCTCAGACCACATACCTTCTCAGAGCGCATACAGTCTATATCCTTTCTTTTTCACCACCAGTTCCCCCTCACCCGCCCCATGCACTCAATGGAACAGATTTGGCTTTCCCAAGAGAAGGGCATGCAGCATCTCTGAGGGCTGAATTCCCTAGCCTTTTAATTTCCTGTGGATGGAGCAGCCAGTGGGTTTTGTCAAGCGATGAGATTTCTGCCAGGGTTGACAAGTAGTTTCGTTCTTGGTGGCCCCAGGTCTTTGATTCCCAGGCTTATATCAATCACGACTGCAGACAAACTGTACTCTCAACCTAGGTGTGCTCTCTGTGGATGGATGGACAGATCTTGTGCTCTCTTGGTTCCGGAGTCCAACACTTCAACACCTGTTAGGCTCTTTCCCAAAGAGGGAGAAGACAGAGCCAGTTCCAGGACCCTGCCCTTTCCCTTGACACTCAAACGAAATCAAGCCCCCTGCAATCAAGCTGATTCCAATCCACAGTAATCCTTTACAGGGTTTCTGGGACTCTAAATATTTACTGACTGCAAAAATAACCACGTGGGGCAACTGGCTCTTCTGCCTCAGAGACCCCATAGAAGCTTTGAAGTGGATCGAACCTTTCATTTCTGACTCACAGAAAACTCATATTTTTTCACCAAGGACACCCCAGGTCTGATTACGTTCTTTATTATTTGAGTGGCTTGAATAATCACTTTGGGCAAAGGGCCATATGCAGAAATTCATTTGCTTGCAATGGAACAAGGATCTCCTCCAAGATTGTTTAATGATCAATTTCAAGAGGCTCTTACTTGTGCCTGCGCATGAGGCAAACATCAGAGAAGTGGGACCTGCCTTCGGGGCAGCAAGAGACTGTCATTGTCTTATGTCCAGACTCACAGGACTTTTGCCAAGCATAATGTGCTTCCCTAGCTCTCTGCTCCCAGCGTTCCCAGATGATCTTTGCTCCGTTGTTTGTTTGATATTTCATTGTTTCCTACACGAACGTGTCATGTGTGAGGGTGGGGTGGGGGCGGTGGCATTGTATAGGAAGCTCACTCTTCAAGCAGCGAGAAATATTCTACCCCCAGCCTCCAGCTGTGACATTTTAGCTCAACAGTTGTGAGGGAGGGATCTTAGTGGAGGGTTCTTGAATTCCCACTTTGAAGACATGTCCGTATTCTCTGGGCGCCAACTTTGTTAAGGCATCAGAAACCCCGAATTTGGAGGTTTGGGGAAGAGCTCTCCCTTTCTGCAGCATGCCTGTCATGTTGCTTTGCTTCACCTGCCCTGCAAAGCACCTCTACCAGCTCCACAGCACAGCCTTCCATCTTGAGTGGCGAGTTTCAGCAACGGAACACAGAAGGGATTTGGAATCCATTCTACAGCAATGGGTGGAGAATCTCTTCAGTGCTTCATAGCAACATTCCTCTTGCCAACAGTTGTGAGAGTTGTGAAAGTTATATCACCTGGGGGGAAATAACTCTGTCTCATAACAAAGCAACACATTCATAAGTTACAAGAAAACTCTGAAAGCTCTCTGCGTCCAGGGATTGGCAAAAAGATTCCACTGTCTTAATACAGCACCTAACAGCTCAGACTGCCACTTCATCACCTGGCAGTTCAGGTTCAATAGGGAGTCATATATACCAAGTGCCATGACAGCAAACTTAAACCTCATTAAGTTTCTATTTCTTGTAAATCAATGCTTTCCTCATAGCCTGTCGAGGAGCAAAGCTCAAGTTGATCAATTGACTATCCTTGACACGGAAACCTAAGCTAACCATTTAGAATTTGCCTCGTTAATTAAGCCTCATTCAAATTTTTCCTTTAATCCCAAATAAAGTAAAATAATACCACCAGCCAATCTCAAATTTGTCTAAAGTAGCTTCCTCATTCCTGTGTGTCAGTACTCACAAATACTTTTGCTTCGTATCTCTTTTAAGCGCTTCTTGTCTGACTTTCCTAAGTCATGAACTGAAAAATAAATCTTCTGGAATTTAATCTGGAATTTAATCTTGTGGAAATTTAATTTAACCTTGTGGAAACTTAATTTTTATGCAGTTGAGCGAGAAAGAACACAGGAGATAGGTAGTTGTGTCAGGCTGGGTTGAATAGAGAAACAAATCCAGCGACACGCGTGTGTATGAAAGAGCTTCATATCAAGGAGTAATTATACATCAAGAAAACATCCCAGCCCAGTCCCACTCAAGTCCATACATCAGATACCAGCCTAAATGTCCTCCCACAGTCACCAGCAATGAGGCAGAACGTCGGACGCCCCACAGGATGGTGGGTGCAAAGTCGTGCCGATCGATCGAATGGTGGTGGAAGCACTACAGGGCTCTGGCAACCACCAGGGTCTGTTAGCGGGGAGGGGAAAACAGAGAGGGAAAGGGAGGTTCCCAGGGCCCTCCTTATGAAAAGGCCACACTCCCCAGGAGGCACCATCAGCCTGTGACCTGGCCGACAGGTTGAACGCCACCCCTACACTTTCATAAATCTTCAAGTTACACGAAAGTATGTAACTCCCACAGTAGTGAAGAAACTTTCCAGAGACTCTTTCAAGGTGATGTAGAGATTTAGTTCGGGAGACAATAGGAAGCAACCATTTCCCACCCGAGCAACCGTACACTCGCACGCAGTAGAATAAAGCCCTGCTTGGTTCTGTGCCAACTTCACAGTTGCATTTATGCTTTATCCATTGCCATCTCATTGAGAATATTCCCTCTTTTCAACGACGTTACCAAGCATGCTGTTCTTCTCTCCTCCAGGGACCCATCCCTCCCAAGACCATGTCCAAAGTATGTGAGACAAATGCTTCTAAGAAACATTACGACTGTACTTCTGCCAATGCAGATGTGTTTGTTCTTCTGGTCGTCCATGCTATTTTCAATATTCTCCACCAGCATTCTAATTCAAGAGCATACATTCTCTTTTGGCCTTCTTTATCCATGGTTCAACTTTTACTTGCATCTGACATGACTGAAATGACATGGCTTGGGTCAGGCACACCTTAGTCCTCCAAGTGACATCTTTACTTTTTAATGCTTTAAAGAGAGCTTTTGTAGCAGCTTGTCTAATACAATAAGTCATGAGATAGGGAGTCGTCTCCTTTTTTTAAATCATTTTATTAGGGGTTCATACAACTCATCACAATCCATACACACATCAATTGTGTAAAGCGCATTTGTACATTCATTGCCTTCATCATTCTCAAAACATTTTCTCTCCACTTAAGCCCCCGGTCTTAGGTCCTCATTTTTCCCCTCCCTCCCCACTCCCCACTCCCTCATGAGCCCTTGATAATTTATAAATTGTTATTTTGTCATATCTTGCATAGGGAGTAGTCTTGACATGGGGTCGATTTGCCTTGATTGAGTTTGGGAAAATGAGTGACATGAGAGCTGGGTTTTGGACAACAAACTAGCCGGTCAGTAGTTTTCTCCACACCCACACTTGGAGTCTAGGGACAGGGGAGCACGGCAAAGCCTCTTGGGCCCATACTATCTTCTTACGTCCCACTAGCCAGAGTCGTCACTTCTATTTCCCAGCTGGAACAATCCATGGGGTATTTTTCTGGGTTTATAAAAGCAGCATCTTCCCCAAGCCATGCACAGTGTGCATCAAAGTCCTTGTAACACCAATGTCACCCTGAGGGAAGATACATTTTGTTGGACAATTAAAGGAAAGGAGGGTTGACTGTAGACAGAAGAGAGGGATAACAGGTCTCCTAGGCACAGCTACAGTCTAAACAATAGTGGTGCTTGGTAGTGTCTGAGCAAAGAGGCTAAGACATGGAAAGAAGGGGGCCAGTAGGAAACAGTGATTGCTGCCTCAGCCATTGGGAATCCTTTTCCAGGGAAGAGTGTTTGGCAAGAGTACATATCATTGATGATGGCTGAATGGCTGTCTTACTCCAACCATGCAAGACATTGGCACAGCGTACATTGGGCACAAGAGAAGCAGCCCCACTCGCACAGTTTGTTCAGTGTTGAGCTGCTAATGGAAAGGCCATCAGTTTGAGCCCCCCGCCACTCCTCAGGACAGAGATGAGACAGGCTGCCGCCTTAACCATGTGCAGGTCCGGAAACCCTATCGAGCCGGCCTACGCCCTCACCTTGAGTCACTGGGAGTCACAATCTGGTCCACTGTAGTGGGTTTGGTTTTGGTTTGGTGTGTAAGTGGCTGCTTAGGTCATTGTGGCAGATGCTAAAGGATATTATACTTTCTATGAAAGATGAATTTCATAATATCATTGAAATAATGTGCATCTAGCACTCATCAAATATCCACTATGTAGTAACCATTTCTGCTTCCTGTGTTGTACGCTGTGGCATCAAGTTCATGGGCGGTGCAAATGGTTAACAGGCTTGACTCCTCATCGAAAGGGTGATGGTTCAAGTTCATCCAAAAGTATTTTGGAGTAAAGACCCGGTGATCTACTTCTGAAAAAGTCCAACCATTGAAAAACCTTGAATCACTGTTCTATTCTGACACGCTGAGGTCACTGTGAGTCAAAATTGGATTCATGGCAACTGGTTTGGGTTTGGTTTTGAATATGCATATCACTTAATCTTCAAACGATCTTCAAGGCAGACAGCAGGGTGACCATCCTTAGAGATGAGGCAGTTGAGGCTTGAGAGGTTTGACACCTGCCCAAGATCACATAGTTCCAAGTTTCACCCTTTACACAATTCCCATTTCCTTCAAGAAGCTGTCACATTAGCATGATAAGAACATGGCATGAACCCTCTTCCTGTGTGCACAGGTCTGTCTCATTCTGGAGCCCATATTGATACCCGCCCCTCATCCCCACTGCACCATGTGTCTGTCTCTCCTCTTGTATTGGGGGATCTTCTGGGGCTGTTTCTACCCTGCACCAGTTAAATCTGTTTCTCTCAGCACAGTGCGAGCTTGGCTTGAGGGAGCAGAGAGAAAGCTTAGCCTTTCTGTCCTGAAAGCAAGGTCAAAACTTTTGACTGCACTCCCGGAAAAGATGCAGGCTTTCAATTTAGGAGTATGTTGTGCCAGCACTTGATCCAAAGCCTTCCCAGCTTAATTACTTGCTATGGGCTTGGAAAGCAAATCGTCTTTCTGGACAGCACTGAACCATTCTTAATCACTGCTTTCCCCTCCCCTTTCTTAAAAAAGAATAGAAATTGGAGCCTTGAAACTGGATGGAGAATTTTGGGTCAAGGAACAGATAGATACTTCAGTCCGAGAAATGCACCATGCACAATGAAGAGGAAGACAAGATGTGCAAACGTTTCCTCTATCGTGGTTCTTGGGGAGACATACCTAACTCTATAGTTTATTATGTGCTGTGTTAGTATCAATTTTGCCTCATTTCTTTTTGGGATTATCTAAGACAAAAGTCTGAGGGTGAAAATGCAAACAAAAACCAAAACCCGAAAGTTCTTTTCCCAGCCGTGAGCACACATGGTGTGCTGAGAAGTCGCTTGCAGCGTTCACGGTCCTCTATCAAGCTCAGGAGGGTGGGCTGGTATGTGGGACACAGTGACTCGAGTTATGAGCAATGTCCTGCTGTCATGAACTGAATCTTGCCTCACCCCCCTGAAAACCATGTGCCATCTTCTCTGGGAATTGTGGGGTTCTCCTTCATTTTGTGACTGTGTGGCAAATGCTAACCTCTGCTTGGGATGAATGAGGCAGTACTGCCATTTTTAGGGGCCCGAAAGTTGGTTCCAATTCGTAGAGACCCGATGCACCCCCGCGACATGCTCACAAGTATTATTATCATGCCGGAGCCCACTGTTGCAGGCGCTAGGTCAGTCCGACGTGTCCTTCTCTTCTTCACAGCCCTTCTTCTTTACTATGCATGATGTCCTTTGCCAACTTTGTTTCTAAGGACAATTCTGGCTGTACTTTTTCCAAGACAGATTTGTGGTCTCATGAAAGTCCATTGTACTTCTCAAGATTCTTTGCCAGCAACGTCAGTGCATCTCTCCTTCTGGGCTCCTCCTTATTCAGTGGCCAACTTCACATGTGTATGATGCAATGGACAATACCACAGCTTGGGTCAGGCTCACCTGAGTCCTCAAAGCAATACCCGTGCTGTTCAGCATGGTAAAGAGAACTTGCGCAGCAGGTTTACCTGAGGCAACACATCCTGTGATCGCTTGACGGCTGCGTGCAGGAGCTTCGGTTGTGGCTCCAAGACAGGCGATATCCTTGCCAACTTCAGTCTTTTCTCCCTTCATCATGTGACCTCTTTGTCCATTGGTGAGGCTCTTGATTTTCTTTATTTGAGTTGTAAGCCATACTAAAGGCTGCAATCCTTGATCTTCAAACCAAGGCTAGATCATCTGTATATCGAAGATTTTTATTAAGCTTCTTTCAGTCTTGAAGCCAAATTCTTTTGCTTGCTTTCTTTCTTTCTTTTTTTAATTGTTTTACTGGGGACCCGTACAGCTCTTATCACAATCCATAGATGTGCCGAGCACATTTGTACATATGTTGCCATCATCATTTTCAAAACATTTTCTTTCTACTTGAGCCCTTGGTATCAGGCCATTTCTCCCTCCCCCAACCTCCCTCCTGAATGAACCCTTGATGATTTATAATTTGTTTTCCACGTCTTACACCAACTTCTGTATCGCTTCACCTACTTTTCTGTTGTCCATCCCCCTGAGAGGACATTGTCAATCATTGTGATCAGTTTCCCCTTTCTCTCTTCACCTTCCCTTTCCCCTTCTGGTATCACTACTCTCATTATTGATCCTGAGGGGTTTATCTGTCCTGGATTCCCTATTTTTCCAGCGCTTATCTTTCCCAGTGTACATGCTTGGGTCTAGCCAGATTTGTAGGGTAGAATTTGGATCATGATAGTGGGGTGCGGGGGGTTTGGGAGGAGAGGAAGCATTAAAGAACTAGAGGAAAATTGTATGTTTCATTGGTGTTATACTGCCCTCTGACTGGCTCATCTCTTCCTTGTGAGCCTTCTGTAAGGGGATGTCCAATTGTCTATAAAGGGGCTTTGTGTCTCTACTCCGCACGCCCCCTATTGATATGATTTTTTGTTCTGGGTGTTTGCTGCCTGATACTTGATCCCATCAACAACTCATGATCACATAGGCTGGTGTGCTTCTTCCATGAGGGCTTTGTTGCTTCTCAGCTAGATGGCCACTTGTTTATCTTCAAGCCTTTACGACTCCAGATGCTATATGTTCTGATAGCCAGGCACCATCAGCTTTCTTCATCACATTTGCTTATGAACCCATTTTGTCCTCAGTGATCGTGTTGGGAAGGTGAGTATCACAGAATTCTGGGTTATTAGAACAAAGTTTTTTACATTGAGGGAGTACTTGTTTAAAGGCCCAATGTTCATCTGTTACGTGAGGTCAAGTGTCATCAGCCTGTTCTCTAAGGAGCATGCTGACTGTAATTTTTCCAAGACACATTTGCTTGTTCTTCTGGCAGTCTATGATACTTCCAATATTCTTCACCAGTACCATAAAGCAAATGTATCAATCGCCCTAAGTAATTGCCTTAACTCCCTAACTGTGTGAGTTCTCTTGAGTCTACTTGGGTAAGCCTTCACAACACAAAATGTAGTCTTTAAACTCCTAATTTCTTTCTTAGAACATCACTTTGTTTGTTTGTTTGTTTGTTTGTTTGCTTTGCTTTAGTTGTCCCCAGGAAAACACAACAAAAATGTATCCTGCTTGTTCAGTGAATGAAGATCTCTCAATCCCTATTATCATTCAGCTTCTCTTATCCACTTAAAAAAAAATCAAAACCCAATTCTTAGTGCTGCTGGGTGCCAGGCATTGCCCTAAGCAGGACAAATATTAACTTAATCCTCAGGACACTCTTAAGACAAGTACTTTCTCCAAATTATGGACGAGAAAACCAAGGCACAGAGAGATGATGGACCTTGTCCCAGGTTGCACAGGCAGCAAGTTGTGCAGCTGAACCCTGGCTCCAGGCCATCTGGTTTGCAGGTACCACAGCATGCTCCCTTACCCGATGTTTCCTCAAGAGACAGTTCT
>NW_022111368.1:22316769-22318333 GCF_000313985.2 Echinops telfairi | reverse complement strand
TGCCACGCCTCCTCCCACCACCAGGAGTTGCTGGAGTCTAACTTCGTTTTGATTATTTACTCAATGGAAATTTCTGACTGCCATAACCTTTGATCTTCTTGGGGCAGATGTCCTTGAACAAGTGCCTGATTAGCTACTATAGGTAGTAGTCTTGGGAGGCTGGGACACCTAGGTCTTTTCTTTTCTTTTTCTTTTTTTATTAAAAGATCATTTTATTGGGGACTCTTACAATTCTTGTTGCAATCCATACATTGCTGCATCAGGTGAATTTGTACATATGTTGCCTTCATTCTTTTCTAGACATTTACTTTCTACTGACCTCTTGGTATCAGCTTCTCTTACCCCCCTTTGCCCTGCCCCTCCCCCCATAATCCTTTGATAGATTGTACAGTGTTCTTATTTTCATCTCTCAAACTGACTACTTTCTCCCTTCCCCCATGGTTTCTCTCGTTCTTTCCGTTGGAAAGGGGTATATGGTTGCATGTCAATCATTGTGATCGGTTCTCCCTTTCTCCGTTCCTCTCCCCCTCTTCCCCCTACCCTTCTGGTACCACTATTGCCACTCCTGTTCCTGGATTCTGTGTGTTGTGAGCTCCCAGTGTACATGTTCCGGTCTAGTCTGAATTGAGAAGCAGCACTGGGGGCCTGGTAGTGGGGCCTGAGGAAGCCTCAAGGAACCAGAGAAATAGTGTGTGCTTCATCGATGCTTCGAGGTGCTTTGAGTTCAGTTGCCACAGGCAGGGATGAGCAGCTCAGGTTGCCCTAGGCAACCCCCTGCAGTACAGCCTCTATCTGTGGCTCCGTGGACAGCAGTATGGCACCCAAAACCAAACACTACCCCCGTTGTGGCGTCTGTTCTAACTCACACCAACCCTCTGCAGGGTCGCTGAGACTGTACATCTTATGGATCCAATGGTCTCAGCTTTCTCTTCAGGAGCAGTGCTGACTTCCCAACAGCTGTGCAGGTGATGAAAAGATCCTGCAACTGGATGGAGTGAATGGCCCCTGGTGAAACGTGGACCAGTGGGATAGAGCAAATGGGAAGGGTTTGCCAAAAACCCTTAGCAGATAGGTTGGAACTACTGATTTGGCAGTTAGTAACCCAACACCTAACCCACAGTGTTACCAGGTCCCCTTCCAAATTAAAGTCATCAGTTTCCCCTGCTTTTGACCTCTAATTTTCTTTTCTTTTCTTTCCTTCCTTCTGTATACTAACTAGAGTATTTGGAATACCGGTTCAACAGCTCACCATCCGGTCAAGCGGTTTGAAACCACCAGCCATTCCCGGGGAGAAATGTGAAGCTTTCTCCATCTAGATAGAGTTGCAGGCTCAGAAACACAGCGGGGCAGGCCTGCCCTGTCCTGTAGGGTTGCCATGAGTCAGCAACAGACATTTGGCCAATTCTAAATGGTCTCCTGCTCCAGCTGTACCAACAGCTGCAGGCTCAAGCCCTTCATGATCTCAGCTCAGCTGGCATCATGGAAGCTGTGGCTCTTCCTACCACTTTGATGCCTAGGTGAGGCGTTGCACTCACTGCAGGGTGTAGGCTCTGACTTCCCACAG
>NW_022111368.1:22309399-22311041 GCF_000313985.2 Echinops telfairi | reverse complement strand
AGAATAGAACTGACCCTGTGGTTTCCAAGACTGCAACTCTTTATGGAAATAAAAATCTCATCTTTTTCCAGAGGAGTGACTGGTTATTTCCAACTGCTGACCATGAGGTTAGCACCTCAATGCATAACCACTCCACGACAAGGACTCAGTAAGTCACCCCTAATGAAGCTAGAACAAGTGTATCATGGAAATAATTTGCCTGAAGCTATCTGCTGATTACAGAGATATGCTTAATCATGTGCTACTTAGGATAAACCTCTGCATGATCTCTTAGTAGCAATATATTTTTACATATCTTTGCATTCATAAGAGGTTTTGGTCTATGCTTTCTTGTTTTATTATGTTCTTGTTTTTTCCTGGCTTGATAAAAGATAGCACTGATTTCTAAAATGCATTGGGGAAAAGTCCTTCTTCTACACTTTGGAATAATTTGTGAAAATGCCAAATTTTTTCATCTGTTGGGGTAAAGATATTCATTGATTCCATTGTAATCCTTAGCATTTCTATCAGTTGGGTCATGTTCTCTCTTTCACTTCTGATTTTATTCATTTTAATTATTTCTATTGTTGTTCAGTCAAAAGGCTTGTCAATTTTATTGATCTTTTCAAGGAACCAACTTTTAGTTTCATTGCTTCACTCTATTCCTTTTCCATTCTATATTTGGCCCTAATCAGTAACATTGCCTCTCTTCTACTTACTTTCAGTTTAGTGTGCTTTCTTTTTCCCGTGTTTCAAGGAAGAGATTAGGTTATTTGAATTTTTAGATTTTTAGTATTAAGACTTCAAGGTATACATTTATCTCTGAACACTGCGTTCACTGCATCCTTTGCATTTTGATGTGTTGAATGCCCCTCCACAATCAAACTCACTCCCCTCATGTGAGGCCCTCTCACAGTGACCCTGATAAGGCAGGGTAGAATGCCCCTCTGGGTTTCCGAGACTAACTGAACTGGTACAAGAGTGGAAAGCCCCATCTTTGTCGCACGAATCGGCTGGTGTTTTCACCCTGCAGACCGTGTAGAGTGCAGCCCAGTGTGTAACCACCACGCCATCAGGGTTTCCTGAGTGCCACGCACATTTATTTAAAAGTATTTCCTAATTTTCCTTGTCATTTCTTCTTTTGTCCATTGATTATTCAGGAGTGTCATGTTACTTCTCATATATTTGTGAATTTCTCAAATTTCTATCTGTTAAGTATTTTTGTAATCTCATTCTTCATTCCATTATAGATGAAGGACATAGTTTGAACAATTTCAGTCCTTTAGATCCAGAGGTTTATTTTATGACTTTACATATAATCAGTCTTACATGGTTTTCCATATGTGCTTGAAAGCAGTGTGGATTCTGCTGTTATTGGGTGACATTTTCTATAGGTCCAGGTAGTTTGTAATGTTGTTTAAGTCTTCTATGTTCATGTTGATATTGCCTAGTTTTTTCTAATCATCATCAAAATGGGCCTTCATTTGTCATATGCCTTAAGAATAATTTTCAGATATTTTGAATGTGTCTGTGTCAGCCTGGGTACGTCAGAGAAACAAATCCACAGAAACTCATGGATAAGAGAGAGTTTCATATAAAGGTTAAGTTCACATCAAGAAAATGTCCCAACCCAGTACTGCCAAGCCCACAAGTCCAACATTAA
>NW_022111368.1:22284954-22309085 GCF_000313985.2 Echinops telfairi | reverse complement strand
CAAGAGACCCGAGAACTAGAAAGGCGAGGATCACTGAGCCATTTATCTCTCTGCCCTTCAATTAACCCCACATGTGTTTATTGGCCAGGTTGGCACAGTAAACTAACTACCTCAGTGTCTTTTAAAACTATTTTGACAAAAAGTCAATATATGATCTTGAACACTTCTCTTATCCTAATGAGATGTTGTTGCATCTACCTAGTAGCCGGTCACTTCACCCATTCCTCACTCAGTTTGCCATTGGTGTTTGCTGGGTGTGTGTCCCGCTGCAGTTAGAGGTGAATGTGATTGATGCAGTGTGTGAGTAATGACTCTCACTTTCTACTGAGTCCGATTTTCCATTGGAACAGAAATGAACTTTATCTTTTCCGATGTGGTATGAAATGTGATTAAAAAGAATAAAACCTGGCACAGATTAAGTGCCAGCTCTGTGCCAGGTAGGGTCCCTGGTGGCATAGAAGTTACACTTTGGGCTGCTAAATGAAAGGTTAGCAGTTTGAAACCACCAGCCGCTCCACAAGAGAAAGGAGGCTTTCTACTTCAGGAGACTCAGAAATCCACCGGTGCAGTTTCACCGCACGGGGCAGTTCTTTGGTCTCTCCAAGTCGGGATTGACATGAAGGCCATGCGGTTTTTTGAGTATGTGCCAGTTACTTTACTTTTAAAATGTGAACTTTCTATTGTGACTTGGGTGAAGGTTGACGGAGCAACAATTCACGTACCTTTTGTCTCATTTCATTTACTGCAGTCCTCTTGGAGTGCCACCCCAGTACCCCCTTCCTCCCTTTGTTTCCATTCCACCTTCTTTCCTAATCCGTCTGAACTTTGTCCTGGAGTAAATACTGTCATTTTTATCCTAAATGCCTCGTTAGACTAAGGTGTGCACCCTCACTAAGGCTCCTGTGCCCCTTCAAGGTCAGGCTATGTTTTGGATGACCTTTGAGCCACCCACAGGGTGAGTTTAAGTGACTGAGAGTCGTAGTGACTGAGAGTCATAGTTTAAGGATTTCATCGTCTCTAATTGACCAGTAAACTTGGGCTCTTTTATTAATTCGGGTTTTGCTTCACATTTTTCTTCGACTCCATGCAGGACCGTCTAATGTGATCCCTTTTCGAACTGTGGATAATGGTAACCCTGCACCACCTCGTCCTTCCGTTCTAGGGATTGTGGAGACTGAGGGCTCTGTGATCCGTTACTCCATTGGACTCAGTTTCTCCCTTGACTTTCGATTCCATCACTGTGACCTCCTCACTCCCTTCCTCTGTCATCACCCCCATTCCGTTCTTGAATCTCATGTAATGCTTGTCATTCTTTTCATTATCATTCTCCCCCTTCTCTCTCTCTCCCTTTTTAAATAAATCCTTCTATTGGAGACTCTTACAGCTCTTGTAACAATCCATACATCCATTATATCAAGCACATCTGTACATATGTTGTCATCATCATTTTCAAAACATTTTTTTTCTACTTGAGCCCTTGGAATCAGCTCTTCTTTTTCCCCTCCCTCCTCCCACCTCCCCACCCTCGTGAACCCTTCATAAATTATAAATTATTATTGTTTTCATATCTTACACCATCCGCTGTCTCGCTTCACCCACGTTTCTGGTGTTCGTCCCTCTCTGGAGGCAGGGGGGTGTTATTATGCGTTGATCATTGTGATTGGCTCTCCCTCCCCTCCCTGCCCTTTCCCCTCTTGGTTACACTACTTCCCTTACTGTTCCTGAGGGGTTTATCTGCCAAAGACAAGACATTTTGTCAGAATGTTTATCCTAAGGGCAGGATGGTTATTGTCATGGATATGAATACCTTAGGATATCATTTAAAACTTGAAGCAAATATACATCAATTCACCTAACCAGTCCCCTCTAATTCCATGCTAATCACTCTACCAAACAACCAAATGAATTCCAATATAGGGCTGCCCACAGTCAGTTGTGTGTTTAGGTGCCAGCGAGTCTGTTCTGACCAATCATGACCCTGTACGGAACAGACCACTGCACAGTCCTGCGCCATGTTCACAATTGTTCCTGTGCGTGAGCCCAACGTTGCAGCCATTGTGTCCATCCTTCTCATTAAGGACCTCCCTCTTCTTCACTGCCTCTCCACTGTAGGAAACACGAAGTTCTTCTCCAGGGTCTGGTCTCAACTGACAACATGTCCAGAGTATGGAAGACGACATCTTGGCACCCTTGCTCCCAAGGGGCCCTCTGGCTGGCCTTCTCCCAAGATAAATTCATTTCAATATTCTTCTCCAGCACCCCAAGACAAACGCATCCATTCCTCCTGGGTGTTCTATATTCTATGTCCAATTTTCACTGGCCTGTGAGGCGATTAAAAATACGGTGACTTGGATCAGGACAACTAGTCCTCAAAGGCACTTCCTTGGCCTGTCAACAATCTGAAGGGGTTGGGTGCGCAGACTTACCCCTCAGGGAGCGTCTTTTGACATCTCTTGACAGCTGCTTCCGTGAACATTGATTTTTGGATCGAAGCAAAACAAAATCCTGGGCAACTTTAACCTTATCTCTATTTATCATGATGCTTCCTCATGATTCCATTGTGAGGATTCTGGTCTCCTTGACATTGAGTTGTAATCCATACTGAGGGCTGTGATCCTTGATCTTCATGCGCAAGGGCTTCCAGCCTCCTCACTCTCAGCAAGCAAGCTTGTGTCATGTGCACATCACAAGTTGTCTTCCTCCCATCTGGTACCACATTTTCCGTCATCGAGTCCAGCTCCTCTGGTGATCTGCTCAGCATACAGACCGGCTGAGTATGGTGCGAGCAGACAACCCTGACTCACAACTTTTCTGATTTTAGACTATGTAATATTCCCTCGTTCTCTTTGTGCAGCTGCCTCTTGATCCATGTGCAAATTCTGCCTGAGCACAATCAAGTGTTCTGGAGTGACCCTTCTCAAGGCGATCCATAGTTTATTATGGTCCACACAACCTTTGCATGGTCAGTAACCATCGTTCTGGTGGCTCCCGTTCTCTTAAGAAAGATGTCGAGGTGAGTCATTTGGCTTAGGAAACACGGGAAGACGTAGAAGAAGTAGGAGTAGATCCTCAGGCTTCACCTCAACGTTAGTCCACGACACTGTGTTATGCTGCTTCATTTTAGTAAGTCAGTCCCACTCACACGATTATTTAAAATGGAAAATTTGAGGTGGATTTGAGTTTTCATAACTGGGGTTTGAGTCATATTTGATGGATGTTTGTCCTGCTTCTTACTTTAGTGTTTAATACCCTGGTGGCAAAAGAGCCACAGTATCACAAGAGGTTACAAGTTGAGCTGTAACCTCGACGTCAGCAGTTCAAAGGACAAGCTCCTACAAAAGAGAAAGATGGGGTTTCCCAACCTCCTCAGGGTTGATCGGCTTGGTCACTGAAAGTCAGAATCAACTTAATGGCAGTTGGTTTGGTTTGGGGAGGTTTCTAGGGAGGTGGAACTCTATGTAAGTGTCTGCATGAATTACTCCTCATGAAACAGCAATATGTTGGCATGTTGGCAGTCCTCCCCCTCCTCCTCCTCCTGTTCTCTCTAGCCTCCTCCTTCTCCTCCCCGTTCTTAATTCTTCCAGAGAAGTCACACAACCCAGTTTTCCAAGATATTCCTGGTTTACACTTGGGGTTCAAGTATAATTATACATGCTCACCACAATAGGTGACCTGGTGGTGTAGTGGGTATGAGGTGGGCTTCTATCCGCATAGTAGGCAGTTCAAAACCACCAGAAGCTCTTCGGGAGAAAGATTGGGCTATCTAGTAAACAGTTACCGTATTAGAAATCCCCAGGGGACCACTGCAAGGAGTCAGTGTTTGACTTGACAAGAGTGAGTTTTCCGTTTCATCCTGCATTTTTATAGATCCTAAGGATGTACACGTTGTGCTTGACCACTAGATGTCAGCAGTGCAACCCCTGGAGAACAGTCAGGGAAAGCATTTTATTACAGAAGTCAAATCAGAGCAAATAATTGTGGTTCAGTAGCTACCTGCTGCCTTGGCCATTCAAAACAAGGGCGACGGCAGGGGGAGGAGAGAAGCAGCAGGTGCCGCACAGGTAGCTCTTTCCTGGGTTCTGGCAGAAAGGGAAAGCGTCCTCTCCTCACTAGAAAGACTCCGAGCAGAGTTGGAATGAGCAATCAGTTGTCATTTTTTATTTTTCACTCACGAGATGAGATCAGTGTGCAATAACGCTAGGAATCGTCATTGAACGAAGACATATTTTCGATTTCCAATCCTGTAGAGCTTGGCTGTCTTGCCTTGTCTTTGAGTTAGAAGCTGAATTACTTGAACACAAATGCTTTGAAGATTCGAAGATATCAACACTCAGGGTTCAAGGACATGCTGGGATTCTTAGAATGATTCACGGACTGCACGTGCTTCTAGAAGTCTCCCCTCTCTGGGTGTGTGGCACACCTTGGCGCACACGAGTACAGGTAGGGAGCAGAAGCTCACACCATGTCTTTTCATGTCTTCGTGGCTTTCCACCCTCGGAATTATTTGCTTTTGCTCATTGCACTCCAATGTTCGGATGCATCTTCTGGCTTGAAGCCCCCAAGTGTCACCGCCCAGCCTGGGAACAGCAACCCTCATGCGCGCTTGGCTGCTGCCAGCTCAGAGCCAGAGGAGAGGATCTCTGTCTTTTCCCTGGATTATGACTATGTGCAAATTCCTTATGAGGTCACCCTCTGGATACTTCTAGCATCCCTTGCAAAAATAGGTAAGTCCTCACACACCTGGTTCTGGGATTTTTACCTAATAGTTAATGCCTGATAAATGGTAGTTTGAACTATTACTGCTTTTGCATAATAATTCTGTTGGGTCAAAGGCATTGCTTTTTATGAAACCGTTTAATGCTTTGGGGTTGTGCTTGAAAATGTAAGAGCATACTTTTGGATCCAGTTTTATCTCAGTTCTTTTCTAATTTTAGAGCGTCAACCATCGGGTATTGTTCTGCAGGTAAAAATTCTTCAATTCGATGGCTTAAACAATACAAAGAGCAAAGCAGGTAGCCCTCAGAATGTTGCAGGTTGGAACTTTCAGGAGCTGCCTAATGACGCTTCTGTCAAACACACTTCTTTGATTCTTGGCCCTGAGAGCATGGACTTCCTCAATGGGCCCCTTTGTTTACTCTTCAGAAGTGGCGGATGATCCATGCAAATGGAGAGAAAGGAAGAGCCAGGGCACCACCGGCTACATTCACATCACTGGGTGGTAGGCTGTGGCGCATGTGAGAGAGTATGGATCCCTCAAATATTCGTTCACAGCTGAGCCAAATGGAGAGTCAGTGGGGGCACCTGTGGTTTCTTTTGCAAAATAAAGAGAATTTGAGTTACTGGATTCAGTTTGAATCAAGTGTTCTTTGTCCTAATAAACTAAAGGAGTGGTTTACACTCTGTGACTGTTTATCTCGAATTTCATGTCCTTCCCTTCTTAAAATCAGCTTATCCTAAAGGTGGAAAATTGATACAGTTATCTCAGTTATTAAATTCTCCTTTGACTCACTTATAAGCTTTATTGAGTTTGAGAAAGTTTATTGTACCTTTGGAACCATGGGGGCTTTGTGGGCTAAGTCTTGGGCTAGTAACTTCAAGGACATTGGTTTGAGATCAGCTGCCACTCCCCAGGAGAAAGATGAGGCTTCTGAAAAGATGTCCAGCCTTGGAAACTCTCAGGAAGCGTTCTATAAAAACAAAAACAAAACCCACTGCCATGAGGTTCTGCCCGACAGGGCAGGGTAGACTTGCCCCAGGAATTCCCTAAACTAACTGTGAATGCGAGTAGAAAGGCCAGCCTTTCTCCCTCCGAGGGCTGTGGCATGTGTTGGAATCAACTCAGTGGCAGTGGATTTGAGTGTTGCTATTGAGATAGAATCTAGATAAAACATTCCAATGTTCATTCACTTTTTTTTCCCTCTAGGATGAATGTGAAATATAGGTTGAGTGATGAACCTTTGGCCGTTAGTTTTTTGGTATCAGGATTATGGATTTTGTCTATTTTTTTTACCGCCTTTTCCAAGGATCTGAGGGATCCTGTTATGTTCGTTAGCTGCTTCTTTCTAAGTGTTACTCACTTTGACTCAGTCAACTCTGAAAACGGAATGGAGTTTGTTTGTCTTCAGATCTCTGGACGAATGTAAGGTGATGTAATGGTCCTGAAACCATTACACAGGCTAACATGATTTTTAAGAAGTAGTCAAATAAATTTAGCCTTCCAAATGGATATTATTTTCAGTTCAGACCTCACAGTGGCATGCCTTAAATGAGACTGAGAGCAACCTAGGTAATTTTCCTTACAAACATGCTAGAGAGTCTAGCCTTCCCATCTCCTACCCCTTTCCTCTTTGTGGAAATGTGTAAACTGGCATGGGAATCAGGAAATCACATCTGTCATTTGCTAGCTAAGCACATTGTCTTTATAAATCTCAGTTTGCTCTTCTGTGAAGTGATTCTAAGGCCTCTTTTCAGTCTAAAGTATTGCACACGTGAGGAGAATATTTGATCAAAAAAAATCTGGTATAAACTATCAGGAAACATCTCAATGCAGAAAAGGTGAATTTCATCTTGACTTTTCTATTAGTATACAATAAAGTTTCTCGCCTAGAGGTGCTGTGTGTGCCCAGTCACTATGCGGACTAGGAGTGAGAAGCATTGTAAGGACACAGTTATTTCTTTCACTCACTGCTATCAAATTGATGCTGATCCATAGTGACCTTATGGGCAGGTACAAGTCCTCCTTTGGGTTTTCAAAACTGTCAGTCTGGCCTGGCATAGAGAGCGGAACTACTGGTGGGTTCACACTGCTGACCTGTGCTTTGCAGTTCAGTGCATGGTTCACCAGGCCACCAGGGTCCCTCAATTCTCCATAGACCTGTTGACCGGCAGGTTCTTGAAGCCCTGGTGAGGCGGTGGGATACGCACTGGGTTGCTAACGGCAAGGTCAGCGGTTCTGAGGCACAAGCTGCTTTTTGGGAGAAAGACGGGACTGCCTAGCCCCAGAATGATTTAGTCTTGGGAGCCCAAAGGAGCTGTTGTCTCTGTCCTGTAGGGTTACTATGAGTCAGAATCAGCTTGCTAGTAGTGTGTTCAGTTATGCTTTGTGTACATGTTTATACAATTCAACACATTTTTTTGAAATGAAAATAAATAATTTAAACGAGATAACAGTCACACTCACTCACCACCATTCAGTCGACAGGGCAGGGTAGAACTGCCCCTGTGAGTTTCCAAGGCTGTAACTCTTTATGAGAATAGAAAGCCTCCTCTTTCTCCTTCAAAATAGCAGTAGAATTTTTTTTACTTAAGGGTAATTTCATATCTGTTAATACTCAAGAATTTGGCTTATTTTTCTCCTACACACAGACATAGGGGTAAGAAAAGGAGCCCATATTCATTAAATACATAGCTAAATACCAGGTACTAGCTAATAGTTATATATATAGCATTTCCTTTCCCAGGGCTGAAAAAAAAAGACCTATTAAACTTTAATACTAAGCAACTCATATGTTTGGTCTTCCAAATTCTGTGTTAAAAGACCTGAATCAGGATATAATTAGTAGTCACAATTATTGTCATTCATTATTTTATTCATTCATCCTATCAAGAAATATTTACTGAACTCTGGTACATTATGTAAGGAAAGGTAAGGACCAGAGTAACCCCAGGTCCAGAATCTAATCATGAAGACAGGTAACCAAGTATGGCTGGTAGGTAATCTGACAAGAGAACATTAAAGCTATTTGTACATATTTTTAAAATATTCATTTATTCATGTTGTAAAACAAAAGTGTCATTAAACCAAGATAATACAAATCATGTATGACTTTTCACAATTTATTCTTTTTTAGTTCAAATTCTTAAAATATTCTAGAATATTCTTTAAATCATTTGACAGTCCGTTCTTATTATTTCATCTTTTGAGAAAGGCATTTATTTTAAATTGGTGGCCATTTATGTTTCAGATGTTGAAATTGTAAAATCTCAGTAACTGACTCTAGCATGACAAGGGAGAGATTTTAAAACTATAACATAGATGATGTATAGCCTTTGTTTTTCTAGTCTCATACATTATCCTACCTCATATGATGTGCCCATTGAGTTCCTTTTATGATGCCCAATTTATGGGCGTGTAGCTCCTTCCTGCAATTGCTGGTGTTGGTAGAGCTGGGATTATGGCAGGTGGGCAGGTGTGTGTCAAAACCATTCCAGTAAACTGGATTCCTGCAAATAGGAGCAACATGGGGAGTCAAGGAGGCTGAGAAAAACCATCCTATGGGCTCTTCCATCTTGAGGGAAATGAAACTGTTTAAAATAAGCATTAGGAGCAAAACAAGAAATCCTCAGGAAATGCAGAGTCCAAAACTTCAGAAGAACTCCTGAGTCCAGGGAAAGACGTTCTCTCCAGAGCGCAGATGCCTTACATTAACCTTGATGCCATGGGACAGTGGTGTCCATGAGAAGAGTCTCTCTTGGTAATAATTGCATTCCATTGCATTATCTAGCGTTGAAAGGCGAATGGAGAAGTTCAAGCAGAGGACAGGAATGTCCAGACTCTGGATGACAGAATTTAAGACTTCCTAAAGAGAAATCCAATAGCTCCCCATGTGCTGTATCAGGAAGACCACCCCCCTGAGCCTGGAATTGGCTATTTGTGACTCAAAGGCACCTGCTGTGGTGCTGACCCTTTGAGCTGCTAACTGTAAAGCCACACATGGAAACCACCAGCTGCTCCAGGGGGAAGTGGGGTTTTCTACTCCTGCAAATAATGACTTTCTTGGAAACTCACAGCGTCCCTCCCACCCTGCCTGACAGGCTCACTGTGAGCGGGCATCCACTGGACGGCAAGGAGTGTGGTTTCCTGTCCATTCTCTAGTTCCATAGCATTCATCCGTTCTTCTCCCACTACTCCTCCCAATTCAAAACTGGCCAAAAGAAGAGCAAAAGAATTTCAAAAGTGCTGGGTGAATTACTGTGGCATCTCTTTTTTTGCATTTGAAATTCTCCCCACATAAAATGTCTAGCATTTTGTTGTCCAAAACAGACAAACAAATTCATGCCATTGCACTGATGCTGGAGAAGAAAGTCTTATCTTTCTTCCACAGAGTGGAGGATGGTTTGGAACTGCTGACCTTATGGTTAGCAGCTAAATGCTTAACTCGTTGTGCCACCAGAGCTTCTCCATCTTGTTATACAACTATGTAAGTCCTTCTTCAACAGCCTGTTCAAAAAACAAACAAAAACTAAGCAACCTGTTCAACTTCTCCTTTCCATACTTCTCAGAGGAATATTAAATCATTCATTCATTCATTCATTTATACACCTAGAGATTCTTTCAGCAGATAGATCAACTAGTGTGGAAAGGGCAGCTTGATAAGGACTTAGGAGAGAACTAGAGGTGTGCATCATTGACTCTCAATTTCTATTGTTTCAATATTATGAGAGATAAATGATATTCACACAAGAGAACAGATAAGGCTTATTACTGTTTGACAGATACAGATAAAATATTACTACATGAAGGGCAAGGTATATTACTTCCTTGGGAGGAGTTTGGGAAAATCTAGAAGGCCTCCAAATATGAGCAGGACCAGAATCGGCAGAGGAAAAGGACAAAGCAGCCAGCAAGACTAGCATCCGACAAGATGAAGGGAATGCTGGGCAAAGAACGTTTGACTGGCTACAGTGTAGGGTGTGCAAAAGTCATGGAGCGTGTGAGATAAACTGGGAGAATGCCCTGTCATCGCCGTTCATCCTCCGAGCATTCCCCATACTTGTTGGAATAGTCCATGTTCTAGATTATTTTAGAATATTTAGAATATTCCATCTTTTGGGTTATTTAGTCCTGCTTCTTTGCTCAGGTCTCACTAAATGTTCATCAGAGCAGAAAACATCCTTGCAAGCATCATTGGTCTTCCACGTTGCATTGCTTAGCAGAGTGCATCGTTTGATCTTTGCACATGGTGCCTAACAAAGACCCTCACTTTAAAACCCTGGAGATGTTTTGCATGTCTTCAGAATGTTCGGTGGCAAATGAGACAGATACTCATGACAAGAGAAACCTGTCTGACAGCTGTGTTGGGATAGATTTGAGGACTGAGAGAGTGAAATTCGATATATGGAATATAACACAGTGCCAGCATATCTCAGAGATATTATGTTTGTCCTCAGACTACTACAATAAAGTGAATATCACAGTAAAATAAATCCATATATTTTTGTTACCTGGTGTATGTAAAAGTTATGTTTATGGTATAGTATAGCCTATCAGATATGTGTTATAAAAAAAACTTTGAAATATTACAAGGATTGCCAGAATCTGACACAAGAGATGAAGTGACCCACGATGCTATTCAGGGCCCTTCCTACAATAGAACCACACACTTGTTCGTGCGCCATCCTCACAAGTGTTGTTGGGCTGAGCTCATTGGTGCAGCCATTGAGCCAATTCTTCTCTTTGAAGGTCTTCCTCTTGGTGATAACTCCCTGTTTTGACAAGTCTGATGTCCTTTTCCAGCAGCTGAATCCCTTGGTAGGATAACCAAAGTACTAAAGATAAAGTTTCACCAGCCTTGACTCTTAGGAGCATTCTGACTGTACTTGATCCAAGATACATTTGTGGTTTTCTTCTAGCGGCCCATGGGCCTTTCCATATTCTTCGCCAGCATCCTAACTCAAATGCATCCGTTTCCCCATAGCTCTCCCTATTTCATTTCCTAACTTGCACATGCCTATGAGGTGAATGAAAAACCCATGGCTTGGGGCAGGAGTAAGTTAATCCCCAAAGTGAAACCGTTACTCTTCAGAACTTTAAAGAGGCATTTTGTAGTCGATTTGTCCAATGCAATATACCATTTGATTTCTTCCCTGACGTTTGCAAGAGCACTGATTGTGGAGCCCAGTAAAATGAAATCCTTGGCAACTTCAGTATGTTCTCCATTTATCATGATGTCTGTTGGCCCAGTTGTGAGTACTTTTGTATTTTGTGTGGGTTGTGATTCCTACTGAAGGCTGTCATCCTTGATTTTCATCAGCAAGTGATTAAGTTCTCTCTGTCAGCAGGCAAATCTGCATCATGCGCACGTAGCAGGTTGTTAGTAAGTCTTCCTCTGATCCTGATGCCTTGTTCTTCTTCATGCTAGTCAGCTTTGTAAATGATTGTTCTCAGCACCCAGATTGTATATGATTTTACACCATGCAGGATTTCTTGTTCTGCATGCATGATTATTTCTTCACGTACAGGTTCCACATGCATACAAGGAAGTGTTCTGGAATTCCCATTCTTCTCAATATTATTTAGAGTTTGTTATAAATTCCACAGATGAATGGTTTAGTGTAGTCAATAAAAACATGCAAACATCTTCCTGGGATTCTCGGTTTTCAGTCAAGAGCCACCTGACTCAGCAATGACCTCCTCTTCTAAGTCTGGATGACATTGCCGGTAGCTCCCTGGTGATGCACTGTTGAAACCATTTTTAAGTTATCTTCAGTTAAAATTTTACTTTCCTGTGATACCTTTGATTCTGTCCCATGGGTTCTGCATTCTGTTAGCTCATCTTTCTTTGGGATGGGCACAAATGTGGATCTCTTCCAGGTTCACCAGGGAGCTCTCATTCAATTTTTTGTCACAGATGGATGAGTGCTTCTAGAGCTTAATCACCTTGCTGAGCCCTTTCCATTGACATTCTGTCAAGTCCTGGAGCCTAGTTCGTTGCCAACGTCTTCAGTGCAGTTTGGATGTTTTCCTTCAGTACCACTGGCTCTTGATCCCATGCTCCCTCCTAAAATGGTTGGACTTCAATCAATGATTCTGGGTACAATGACTCTGTGTTTTCCTTCCATATGGTTTTTAGGCTTTCCGCATCATTCAATATTTTGCCCATAGAATCCTTCAATATTTCAACTTGAGGCTTTAATTTTCTCTTCAGTTCTTTCCGTTGGAATATGCTGAATATGATGTTCCTTTTGGACTTTGAATTCCAAATCTTTATCCATTTCATTACTCAACTTTGTCTTCTAAAGCTGCCCTTTGAAATTTTCTACTCAGTTATTTTACATTGTAATTTTTTCCATTTGCTTCAGCTACTATCTGTTCAAGAGTGAATTTCAGGGCTCTCTTGGCATCCATGCTGGTCTTCGCTTTCTTTCCTGTCTTTGGGGTGACTTTTTGCTTTCATCATTTAGGACGTTCTTTTTAAAAAGTAGATTTATGGATGTATAAGTCACATACCATACAATGAAATGGTTTCGATATATTAAAAAAGAGTTGTGCAATCGATTTAGAGCCTTTTCTTCATTTTTGTATTCATTGCTATGAGTTGCATTTCCTCCCAACCTTCCTTTCCATAACCCTAAGCCATTTATTCTAGTGACTGTTTCTGTAAATTTACCATCCTATATCTCTGATAAATAAAATCCTTGTGTTATGTTCTTGATATCATCCCATAGCTCATCTTGTCTGCTGTCATTAGTGCTCAGTGTGTCAAAACAGGAGCCCTAGTGGTATAGTTGGCAATGCTCTGCACTGCTAATGGCAGGGTCAATGGTTGGAATCTACCAGACAGTCTATGGGAGAAAGATGAGACTATCTACTCTCATGAAAATGTATGATCTTGATGAAAAACCCAAAGGTACAGTTTTACCCCTTCTATAGGTTCACTATAAATTCAAATCGGCTTAATTGGTTTGTTGTTTGGGATCAAATATATTTGGGGGATGTTCTCTAAATTCAGGAGGTATAGACTCAAGATCATAATCTGGCTCGTGGGAACTTGTTTAAATTTCCTTCACCTTCAACTTGTACTTTCATGGGAGCAATTGATGATCTGTCAGCCCTGGACCTTGTTTCGGCCACTGATGTTGAGCTTTTCTACTTGCTCTTACCACAGAGAAATCAGATTTGATTCTTATATTGTCCACCTGACGAAGTCCACATGTATAATCGCTGTTTATGTTGCCGGCAAGAGGACTTGCCAGAGTCAAGGCACCGGAGATGAGTGCTGGAAGTGAGCACGTGCTGTGGAGAAAACGGGGCGCACCGAGTGCTCAACACAGGGTTGCCACAAACGTTCCATTAAAAAAAAAAATCAGTATCTACAATATGCCAAACAGCGTAACATAGTAAAATGAAGTGCGCCTATAATCAGAAGAAGAAATGGGAAGGTGCTAAATAAAAGCATTAGTCAGAGAAATAGAGAAGCATGTAACTCATGAGGTAGAGAGCTGACGGAAGGAAGGAGATCACGGTGAAGGAAAGGATCCATGATAATGGGATATGATTTTCCTCCGGGGGTGCTGACCAAATGGCAATGTCATGGTTTAAGTAAAGAAAACAAAATAAAAGATCTCTTTATTATTATTACTACTATTGTTTTTTCGAGTGGGGAATGGGACTTGGAAAGGAAATTCATAACAAGGGGAATTTGGGGTGACTTTGCATGAAATAGAAGTGAGTTTACCTGGCTGCAGAAGAGTTTTTCCTCTCCTCTTTTTCCCTTATGTACCCTTCACATCCCGTTCAGAGGGAGAAAGTAGGCACAAAGGGAGAGAAGGATGACTGGCTAAGGAACAGTGCTCTAACTGCACTGCGCCCCATACGGAAGGTGCTTGATCCCATTTAAAGCCCATGCAACAATGGACCCAATCAGTACTTTCTGAGGCTCAGAAATGACAAAGATGAGACAAATGAAAGTACTTCCTATGCACACCCATCTCATTGATTAGTAGCTAGAACAGTTCTATTTGCAAACGCCTTCATTAACCTCTGCCCTTCCACAGGGTTTCATCTTTACCACAGACTGCCCCATCTCATGCCAGAAAGCTGCCTCCTCATCATTGTTGGAGTTTTGGTGGGCAGCATCATCTTTGGCACGGACCACAAATCACCTCCTGTCATGGATTCAAGCATCTATTTCCTGTATCTCCTTCCACCCATTGTTCTGGAGGGTGGTTACTTTATGCCCACCAGGCCCTTCTTTGAGAACTTTGGCTCCATCCTGTGGTGGGCTGGACTGGGCGCCCTGATCAATGCCTTTGGAATTGGCCTCTCCCTCTACCTCATCTGCCAGATCAAGGTTTTTGGCCTCAGTGATGTTAACTTGCTGCAAAACCTGCTTTTTGGTAGCCTGATCTCTGCTGTGGACCCCGTGGCTGTACTGGCTGTATTCGAGGAAGCACGTGTTAATGAGCCACTCTACATGATGATCTTCGGGGAGGCCCTTCTCAATGATGGGATTAGTGTGGTAAGATGCCAATGACAAATCCCCTAGAGGAGCTCAGGAGTCAGGAATATGGTTAAGGATAAGGGGCTGTCCTTGAAGCTAATGGGCAATGTCCAAGTTTGGCTGGGCTGTAGTGGGACATGGGCAGTTTCAATCAGTATTGTGTGTCCCAGCTCCTGGTAACTTTTCTTAGGACCTGCATTGTGTACAGAAATGCCCGCTAATGTAGCTGGTCACTTGCTAGCCAACTAGCTCCTTTAATGAAAGAAAAAGGACAAAGGAGATATAATTCTGTAGTTTGATCCAATTTTTCACTCAGCAAGCACAGCTGTTGCTAAAATACTTCTGAGTTTCCCCATTTTATTTATATGCATTGTTTTATTTAATGCATCTCATTAGAAAAAAGTTAAATAAAATACAATAATAGAGGGAGAGAAGACACAGCAAAACAGCTTGCTTCTATCAAACTCAATTACATGACTCACATAGAGAAAGTAAGTTAATTATTTTTCCCTTAAAATTTCTTCTGGAAAGGAAGCAAGAGTAGCTAACAGGCTACCTTAACTCATAGTCCTAGAATCTAAAAGAAGTGTGTAGGTTGTTGTTGCTTAAATATGAGGGGATACCCCTCCACTTCTCGCAAAACAAAACAACAACAACAAAACAAACAAGCTTCACTGGGCAGAGCTTAGTTGCACACATTCTTCCTAAAGGCGAGCATTGCTTTGAGTTAGTGCACCCAGTGGCATCACCCGGGAAGGTTCTCTTTGGTTACAGTGAATTTTTTCATAAAAGCACTTTCACTTGAACCTCATTTTTTTGTGATGGCCAATTTAAGAGAACAGCTTGCAGCTGTGAAATTTTATTTCCTCCTTGGGAAAAATGCCACAGCAACTTGTGATGTTGAGCAGAGCTTACAAGGAGAGGACTATGGGTAAACCTCAACTGTACAAGTGGTTTTCTCATTTCCCAAATGGTGAAACGTTGATTGATGATAAACCTCATTCTGGACCTCCATCAACTTCCCAAATGGACAAAACTGTTCACTCATAGTACATTTAGAGTTCGTTCTACCAGGTCAGATTGTTAATCAAGCTTTCTATTTATAGCTTCTAAAAATATAGCATAACAGTGTGTGACAAAAAAGGCTTGATTTGTGGCAGACAAGGGACTGGTTCTGCCACCACGACAATGCACCTGCTCATGCAGCCATTTTTTACCCTTAGTGTTGTTTAGTGAAAAAAAACCAAAAACATAGCTTTGAAAAAAATTCCATTTTGGGGGTGGGTGGGGATACCCCCTCGTATTCCGAATTAACTAGACAATTGCTCAGCTTCAACCTATTAATTTAAGCTTCTCATCGCATGGTACTTTATGAGGCTTTATACTGTTCTTATTTTAAATTTCTATCACATCAGTTAAATGATGCTAAAATACATTTTCACTGTAAAAGCATCACGCAAAGTAAAATGCTGCAGCATAAAACATAAAAACCTCTCCTTACCCACACCCTCTTCCATGGAGCTCCTCAAGAGGCAATCACCTTATCAGTTCAGTCTTTGCTCCCCAATCTTTATAGCTGACACCTGCATAAGGATATAGATTGCATTCTTCATTTCAGAAAGTTTGCATCTTGGAAAGCCCTGTGGAATCCAGGTCTCCTCTAATCCACCTGTGGTCACCATGAATCCAAATCTAGGGGACTACAACTGCTTTAGAGGTGTTTAGTGCATTTGATTTTGCATAAATGAAGGAGGATATTAATGTGTGCAGTGCGCGGACAGAACAAGTCTTGGAGTTCTTTCTGTGCCTTTTCAATGGCTGCATGATATTTCGTAGATTGGACTTGCTATAGTTTATTTAATCATCTCTTGATGGATATACATTAAGCTTGTTTTCAAATGTTCACTCTTCATGTTTCAATGAATATTCATGTTTCTGGGTATATTTCCTGTTGTCTGAATTTTTATTAGCTATAGTCTTCTAAGTAAAATTTTTGTGTTAAAATCATTTTCATGTAAAATGTTAAAAGAGCTTGCTAAGGTTTTGCAGAACATTTAAAAAAATTGAATCACATTCACATTAACAGTGTATGGAATATGTTTCCTTGAGTCCTTGCCCATGCTAGAGAGTTTTCTTTTTATAAAAAATCATTTTATTGGGGGCTCATACAGCTCTTATCACAATCCATACATACATACATTGTGTCAAGCACATGTATACATTTGTTGCCATCATCATTTTCAAAACATTTTCTTTCTACTTCAGCCCTTGGTATCAGCTACTCAGGTTTTCCCCCCCGTCCCTCCACTACCCTCCCTCCCTCATGAACCCTTGATAATTTATAATTTTTTTTCATGTCTTACACTGACCGATGTCTCCCTTCACCCACTTTTCTGTTGTCTGTCCCCTGGGAAGGGGGTTATATGCAGATCATTGTGATTGGTTCCCCCTACCCTCCTGGTATCATTACTCTCATTGGTCCTGAGGGTTCTATACGTCCTGGATTCCCTGTGTTTCCAGCTCTTATCTGTATGCTTGTACATGCTCTGGTCTAGCCGGATTTGTAAGGTAGAATTGGGATCAGGATAGTGTGTGTAGTGGGGGAAGCATTAAAGAACTAGAGGAAAGTTGTATGTTTCATTGGTGCTATACTAAACCCTAACTGGCTTGCTAACTAGTTTTCTTAATGTTTCCAAATCTAATAAGCAAAAATATTATTTCTCATCTAGGTTTTAATTCACTCACTCTCGCTGACATTGGGTTGATTCTGACTCACAGCGATACTATAGAATAGAGTAGAACTGCCTCTGTGGGTTTCAGAGACTGTAACTTTTTATGGGAGTAGAAGGCTTCATCTTTTAGGACCATTGGTGGCCTGGTGGCTATGCAGTAGGCTGCTAACTGTAAGGGCAGTGGTGCCATGCCACCAACTGCTGCACAGGAGAAAGCTTTGTTTGCCCAGCAAGAGTTATTGTCTCCGGAACCCACAGAGGCAGCTCTACACTGTCCCACAGAATCGCTATGAGTCAGAATCGACTCAGTGGCAGTAGTTTGTGGTTCAATCTGCATAATGATACTAAAGCATTTCTCAATTATTGATGCTTCTTAATATCTCTCCTGGTTCATATATTCAGGGATATGATAGATCCCTGATACATATTCGGGGAAGTTCATATATTTTGGGATGCCAGAATTTAAAAATATATAATATATATTTATATCCCAATTTTAAATTTTAGCTAAATGATGAACAGCTTTTAGTTGAAGTTTGTCACAATTGCAGGCACATATTGAGATTTGCACACAAATTGAGTTATAGGAACGCATTAAATTATCTGAATTTTAACTGAATGATACATACAAGTCAAATGCTTCTTCCTGTTCCATTGCTGATTTTTTTGTAATGGAGTCTCTTATCCTATGACATTCATAAAAAATTATGCTTGGGGAGATGGCACCTGACCATATAGAATAAGCGACCATTCCATTTTGTGGTTTTCCTGCTTTTATATTTCATGATTTAATTCACCTCTGCAATATTTTCATTCTAAGTGCTTTACGCCAAAATATATAGTACAAGGTTAAAAACAATCTTTTAAAAAATCATTACTGTCAGAGGCAGATTCAACAAGTGCAGTGGGTCCATACACTCAAGGGAGAAGGAGACTAATTAATTTATAGGGAGAATTCCCACTGCAGATACAAGAGGCTAGGACCCTCAGGCCTGGGCATGCTTTCCTTTTAGGCCAGTTCCATAAATGCTAAATTGTCAGACAGTTGATTGCAGGCAAACACAGGAATGCAATGTTTACTTTCTCAGAGTGCGGGTTTCACGCTTGGACTTCAAAATCACCCTGTGGACTTGAGGAGTATTTAGAGGCCCAAGCCCCCATGCAGACTGATTGTCTCAGAATCTTAGAGAGTGGGACCTTGGAATTAGTGTTTTTAGCAAGTATCTCAGAAGGTAGATGAAGTGTGAGAATTACTGGTTTATTGTTTTTAGGGGGCAAGAGTGCAGTGGGTCTTGATTTAATGTAGTGGTCTACTTAAAACCAGAATCCTCACATCCTTCTCAAGATTGGCCTAATTTAGTCCCTGGGATCTTTCATTGTCATACTTCTGGTACTGAGAAGCTCCTCCTTCGATTCAAAGATCTCTGGGTTGCTATAAATAAGTGAATGTGCTTGGCTGCTAACAAAAGGTCGAAGGTCTGAACCAATTCAGAAGCATGTCAGTCTACTCTGAAAAATTGACTGCTGAAAACAGCCTACAAGGAAATCCATCCTTTCAAGGAAGCCCCCATTTGTCACCAGGCTTTGGAAAGGAAGGCCCTGGTCATCCCAGCATCTCAGCAAGTAAGCCCCCAGCTAGCCCCCAGGTATCCCTGTGCGCCAGAAAGTTAAGCCCTGTCCATTTTCATGACCTTGTAAGGAAGGTTCTGTCATTCTCTCACCTTGACAAAGGCGCCCCTAGTCATCTCCATGGCATGGTAAGGAAGGCCCCAGGCATCATCATGTCCCAGCAGGGAAGGCCCCAGGCATCCCTTGTCCTGACAAAGAAGGCACTACCTGTTCTGTGCCTTGGAAAGGTAGACTCTCTCTGTCCCACAGCCCAACAAGGAAACCCTCAGGCATCCCCACAGCCAGACAAGAAAGCCTCTGGTAGTCCCCACACCTTGGGAAGGAACCCTCTAGCTACGTCCATGCCCCAGCCATGAAGCTCCTGTGCTTCCCCACAGCTCTGCTAGCAAGGCCCTGGCCATGCCCCAAAACCATCCAGGAAGTACCTGGCTGTCCCCTAAATCTGGAAAGGAAAGCCCTGGCTATTCCCAAGCCCCAGAAAAGAAGCCCCCACCGATTCCTCTACCCTGGCAAGGAAACCCCAGGCTGTCCCTGTGCACAAACAGGACAAAGCCAGCTATTCAGAAAAGACTCAGGAACCTTCTCAACACTATTGGTGCAGAAAGGCAGTCAGTCAAGGTCCAAACAAGAAAAACAGGCATACAAACACGTAACACCCAGATCCAGAGGAAAATCCTGAAGACAAGACCCTGAAACTACTAGAAATAGAATTCCAACAATTGATGGTCTGGTACTTTCCATGGATGGGGGAAATATTCCAGAGAACAAGAGAAAGAATGTAACAACTAGAAACCCAGCACCAAATAGCCTTCCAGAAGATAAATAGCAAAGTAATAACATGAGACAACACAGAGGGGAAAAGAACCAAACCCAATCACAGAATCAAAGCAACGGAAAGCGGAATTAATGAGCTTGAAGACAACTTCCTCAACGACAATCTATGAGTGAAACAATCAAAACAATAAGAAATAAAGCCAAAGAATGCCTAAGAATTATGTGGAAAAGTACAATCTATGTCTCATTGAGATTCCAGAATAGGAAGTTACAAGCACAAAAATGTCCACAGAGAAAATAGTATAAGAAATTATAGAAGAAAACATTCCTAACACCATATAATAGGAGAAAACAACTATCCAAGAAGCTGAGAGAAACTGAAAAGGGATAAATTCGAAATGATAAGCATTGTGACATATTGTAGTTAGAGTCTCTTACATCATGAAATATATATTTATGTTAAAGTCTCTTATATCGTGAAATAATATGTATATCCACACAAACCAACAGTCTTATATTCAGAAAAGGTATCTCCCAAATATGAGGGAGAAAAAAGAGTATTCCCAGACAAGGAAAAATGGAAGGATTTGAATCAACAACCACAGCAGAAAAATATGAGAGAAGCATCCAAATCAACTCCCAAATGTCAATACACTGAAAACAGTATTCAAAACAGCACAGAAAGATGAGAAGAACAAATAAACCGATAAAACCGCACATAAACACAAAAGAAATGGCCAAATTATGAAGTAAACACATGCATATCAATAATGTTGCTGACTGGTAATAGATTAAATACACCCCTCAAGACAGAGAGTAACAGACTGGTTAACTGAAAGAGGCCTATCAATGTGCTGCCTACAAGAAATACACTCACCAAACACACAAAGATAGACTAAAAATAAAAGGATAGAGACAAATTTACTAAGCTAATGGGGAAAAAAGCAGAAGGGCAAGGTTAATCATCGATCAAAGAGACATCAAGTCAAAAAACATCATGAAAGGAAAATGGGCACTGCATAATGAGAAGACAACAAAATAATAAACATAAACACCCAATGGAAGATCCTCAAAACACACCAATAAAACCCTCATAAATTTGAAGAGAGAAATAGAAAATGAAGCAATAACAAGGAGACACCAACACGCTACTCTCAAGTAAAGACGCGTGATCATGAAAGAAACTCAGTGAGACACAGAACAGCTAAGTAGCACAATTAACCAACTTGACCTCCTAGACTAAATCCGGCCACTCTACCCAATGTCAGCACAGTGCAGTCTTTTCCAGTGTACTTGCAGTAGTCTATAGGAAAACACGCGTGTTAGATCACAAAGCAAGTCTTAATAATTTTGAAGATATTGAAATTCTACAGTCCACTTTCTCAAATCACAATGGAGTAAAACTAGAAAATCAAATGCGTGGAAACTGAATAACACAATACTTAAAATAACTGGATAATAAATGAAGTAAGGGGTCAGACTTTAAAAATAATTGAAACAAATGAGAATGCTAAACAACATACCAACACCTTTGATACACAGCAAAAACAGGAATCAGGAATTTATGAAATCAACACAAATATAAAACAGCAGAACACCAACATAAACGCTTTAACTCAACACTTTCAGCAACTAGAACAAGTGCAACAAAATAAAACTTTAGCAACCTGGAGAAAAGAAATCATAAAGATTAGAGTGGAAATGAATGAATTTGAAAACAGAGAAACAATATAAGAAATCAACAAGGCAAGCAGTTGGTTCTTTGAAATGATTGGAAAAATAGAAAAACTACCGGGAAACTTAACAAAAGAAAAGAAAGAAGATTCAAATATCTAAAATTAGAGAGGAAAAAGGGTGGCATTGCAACAGAACCAAGTGAAATAAAAAGAATAACGCATTCTTGTGAAAGACTGACTGCACCCCAACAAATTGGAAAGCCTACAGGAGATGACTGGATTTCTAAAACCACCCCATCTCCCCACATTAGTGCAGACTGACACAGAAAGTCCCGACAGACCTGTCACAAAAGAACCAGATCAGGTCACCAAAAAACCCCCAAACAAAACAAGTGCAAGACCAGCTAGTTTCCCTGGGGGATTCCACCAAGTATTCAGAGAAGAACGGGCACCAATTCCACACAGACTACTTCAGAAGTCAGAAAGCGGACAGGAAACTTCTGAACTCAATGTATGAAGAGAGGAGACCCTGAGACCCAAACTGGCAAAGGCACAACAAAGAGAGAAAACCACAGATCAACATCCCTTATTGACATAGATGAAAAATTGGCAACGAAATGCTGGCCAAATAGAATCCAACAATGTACATGTAAAAAATACACCACGATCAAATGGGATTCAAATGAGGTATGCAAGGATGATTCCACAGTAGGAAAAAAAATCAATTTAATGTACTACGGAAACAAAACAATCAAACAAAACAGAACCACGTGATCATATCAATCGACATAGAAAAGACATTTAACAACATGCAAGACCCATTTTTTATTAGAAAATAGGAATAGAAAGGAGACTTCAAAAGACAATAAAGGCCTTAAATGAAAAACCAATAACCAACATCTTGCTCAATGGGGAAAACTTGCAAACAGGAATGAGATAAGGATGCTCCTATCACCACTCTTACTCAGTATTGTCTGAAAGTGTGAACTATTAGTGTGAATTATTAGACAGCAAAAAGAAATAAAAGGAATCCAAATTGGGGGGAGGGATGGAGTGAAACGTTCACTATTTGTAGATTATATGATTTTATATGCAGAAAACCCCAAAGGCTCGATAAAAAAATTCTTGGAAACAATCAAAAGATTCAGCAACTTGCCAGGATATAAGATTAACATGCAAAAATCAGTAGGATTCCTAAGTACTATCCCTGTATACTAATGCAGAGAGCTCTGAAAAACAAATAAATAAAAACAATACCATTTACAATAGTCACACAAAAGAAGAAATACATAGGAATAAACCTAACCAGAGAATAAAAGGTTTGTACAAAGAATACTATCAGACACACACAACTACAAGGAATCAAAAAATACCTGCATAAATGGAAGAATAATTCATGTCCATCAGTAGGAAAGCTTAACATAGTGAAAATGTCGATACTATACCTAGCAATCTACAAATACAGCATGATTCCAATTCAGATACCAACCAACAAGGAAAATCGGGACAAACTTAAGGACCCTATTGCAAGACATAGATGTACTATCAAACATCACGCAGGAAGCACACACAAGGGAAAACAGAATTGATAACTAGGACCTATTAAAAATAAAGTATTATGTGCATCAAAAGATTTTATAAAAAGAAGAGAAAGAGATTCCCCAGAATGGGAGCTGGGTGGGGGGAAATCATTAATAATGACACAATAGACAAGAAACTAATCTCTAAAATCTATTGAAAACTGCAATTCCTCAATAAGGGGAGGGAGATTAATCCAATTATAAAGCAGACAAAGGACATAAACAGACATTTCTACAAAAAATTATATATAAGTAGCTAATAAAAACCCATGGAAAAAATGCTTACAATCACTAACCATCCAAGAGCTACAATTAAAAACAAGGATGAGATATCACTTACACCAACAGTGGCAACCTAGGTCAAAAAAGTAGAAACCAATACATTCTGGAGAAGATGGAGGAGAGATTAGAACTCATATACTGCTGGTAGGTCTGTAAATATATGCAGTCATTGTGGACTTTGGCACTACTTCAAACAACTGGGACTAGAAATTCCCTATGAGCCAGCAATATTTCTTCAGGGTATATACCATAAAGAACTACCAGCCATTCCATGAACAGCCATGTGCACTCTTGTGTTCATCGCAGCACCGTTCACAGCAGCAAGAAGTAGGAAACAACCCAAATGCTCATCAGTGGACAAACTGATAAGGAAACTGGTACATTCGCACGATGGAATACTAGGCTTCATAGAAAAACCATGCTGGAACTGGAGAGCATGGTGCTGAGTGAAGTTCGTCAGGCACAAAAGGACAAAGACAGTCTGAGACCACTACTATACGGATGAAAACCTAGACAATGACTTCTGTATCAAAGGGAGCAGGCTTTGGAGGTTCCAAAGAGGGGAGGGCAATTGTGAGAAGATGAACCAACCAATGGGCTGCACTGGAAGGTGGACAAGGACCGACCTTGGTGCAAGGGGGAATGGAGGTCCACAAGAGGGAGAGGAGAAATCAAGGGTCGGGTGGGATAAATGTTGAGGTGGTGATTAGAAAGCTGTTTGAACTGTCAGATGCAGAGTTCACGTGATGGTCTGACATGCAAACCCCCACCTAACTCACAACAAAAAAATTTATTTAAAAGAAAAAAACAAGGCACCTATGAGATGGCGAAACCTAGGTCCAAAAGTCAGCTGAATCAAGGGCAACTCTTTTTTCTTCACGTTTTTTGTTTTCTTTTCATTTACTGTCATACTTTCAGTCACAATGAAGGACGTGTTCTTATCTAGGAAGCCATGGGACCTGCAGGCTACCATCTTCATTTCCCAGAAGCTCCGTTCATTTCCAAGTTCTTTGGGGATCCCTTGATTACTATTATGGTCAATAGTGACAATGAAGCTAAGAGTGTTTGCCTATTAGAACATCAAGGTTACCTATCGGCAGTCCAGTTTGAGTTAGTTACCCAACTCTTCTTCATAAATCTTTAGAGAAGCCTAGAAACCTCTTTCTTTCTTTCTTTCTTTCTTTCTTTCTTTCTTTCTTTCTTTCTTTCTTTCTTTCTTTCTTTCTTTCTTTCATT
>NW_022111368.1:22264534-22284854 GCF_000313985.2 Echinops telfairi | reverse complement strand
CAATCCATACATACATCAATTGTGTAAAGCACATTTGTACATTAATTGCCCTTATCATTCTCAAAACATTTGCTCTCCACCTAAGCCGGAAACCACGTTCTGAACACCTCCTTTTCCATTCCTACAGAGCACACTGTTTCGTCATTATGAACGCCATGATACCATCTACAAAAAACCTACTGCCTGTGGAGAGAGTCATTCTTAGCAACGAGAGCATTTGAAGCTCTGTTGTCCTTGTGCTCCCTCTGAACTTGAGAGTTTGGTTTTTTTTCTTCACCCCGAGCTTCGCTCGATTCCTCACATCTAGAGTCAACAGCAGCTTGGTTTCTGGTTGGGGTTTCTTGGCTAGCAGCACTTATTTGACTCTTCCTAGGTTCCATTTATTCTGCTTTAGCATTTCTTTCAGAATAATAATTTCAAGGTAGAATGATCATTTTCCAGTGACCAGAGGATCTGGGGAAGGAGTCGCTGTGACCTCTGCCAGGCAAAGCTGCTGCTGTGTTGGCTCCAGTAGGTTTGTCGCCAGGGCCTGGTCACCCCCAGGCACTCTGTGGTCACAGTGCCACAGCACAGGGAGGTGTGTGCCAGGGCACTCCCGTGGCCCTAAGTGAACCCAGAGAGGCAGCAGGGACACATTTAGAAAGCAGCTTGAAAGCAACTGATATTTTATCCCATTCGGTTGTATTTTGAGCCAAGGGCCTTGATCTAACCCTTTCATTGAGAAAGGCGTCCTTCCTGGGGCCATGGTCATCAGCTGGACTCTTCCAGTAGAAAGTGGGAGTCACTCAGAATGGGGCCTGTGATTTGTGGGTTACACGTGACCATTTTACAGCTCCTGATCCACTGAAGAGCTCCCTTCTCACTCAAGGGAAAGAGCTGCTCTGGAACTGTCAGAAGATCACGGAATCTGACACTCCAGATCCCTTGCTCCTCGCACTGGTCCCCTGGCTGAATATTTTAGGTTATGACTCTAATCATTGGAACATGCCCACAGTGGTAGGCAAAGAGAGCGAAACAAAACCTAAGTAATTTAAAAATGATCACCAGCGTCCCCACTTCAGTTTAATGTTCAAAGGCATATTAGAAAGAAAAGTACTCTTAAGAACAATATCCTAAATTTTTACAGAGGCAAGAATTAGTACTCTCATTTGACAGCTGAACACAGTCAACCAAAGGAAGTTACAAGAAGCTGAACAAGAGCATGTGACTCAGCCAATGGCAATGAACACCTCGCAGCTTCACCCTCGGGACAGGCACTCAAATGGTTGCTCTTCAAACTTCCCCAGGACCCGTGAGGAAAATGTCCTGCCCATTTGGACAGAGAACGTGTGGAGCAGTGTTAAAGTGCTAAGACCTCTGGCCTTAGCATGTCTGGATACATATGTTAGAACTGACCCTTCTTGGCCCATTCAACCTCTCTGGGGAGTTAACAGGTCTCCATGAGTCTCAGTGTCCTCATTGCTATTTTTATTTCAGAAAGACAAACTCTCCAAGAGATCATTTTATTTATTAAATGTAATTTCTTTTATGCGGTTTCATATCCAAAAAGCTATGCAAAGGGTTCCTTCCACTGCTTTACCCAGATATCAAGCCCTTTCAGCCCAAGCTGTGCTTCTGTGATTGCCGGTGTGCCTGCGTTGCCTCTGACTCATGGCAACCACCCAGACAGCAGAACAGAACACCACTCGGCACTGAGCCATTGTTTCTGCCCAGTCTATCTTTCCGAGGGTTTTCCCTGTTTTTGATGCCCCTCCAGTTTAGCCAGCCTAAGATCCTTTCTCAGGGATTTGTCTCTCCTGATAACACATCCAACGTATTTGAGATAAATCCGGCCATCCTCGCTTCTGAAGACCATTCTGGCTGTACTTCTTCCAAGAAGTGCCTGTTCTTTTGGCACTCCGTGTGCTGTCAAGATTTTTGCCAGCACCATCATTCCAGTGCATCCATTCTTCTTTGCTAGTCTTTATTCTCTGCCAAACATTCATGTGCACATGGGGTAACTGAAAAGGCTTCGGCTTGGATGAGACCCCCCTTTGTGTTCAGTGCAACATCCTTGTTCTTCAGCAGTTGAAAGAGCTGTAGTGCTGCAGAGTGACCCAATATAATGTGTCATTCGATCTCTTTACTGCTGCTTCCTGGAGCATTGATTTTGTGTCCAAGCATGACAAAATCCTTGACAACTTCAACCATTTTCCATTTATCATGACGTTACCTAGTGTTTCAGGGCTAAGGGTTTTTGTTTTCTTTACATTAAGTCATAATCTGTATTGCAGGTTACATCTTTGATTTTCAACTTGAGTGTTTTAAGTCCTCCTCACTTTCAGAAAACAAGATTGCGTCATCTGCATATCACAGGCTGTTAATAAGCCTTCCTCCAAACCTGATGTTGCATTCTTCTTCCTATAGTGCAGCTTTGGTGATTATTTTCTCAGCATATAGATTAAATAAATAAGGTGGTAGGGTACAACTCTGACACATATCTTTCTTGATTCCACATAAGCACAATGAAGAGTTCTGGAATTCCCATTCTTCTCAAGGCAATCCATAATATGATGCACACAGTCCAATGCCCTTGAATAATCAATACCACACAAGTTCTGGTATTCTCTGCTCTCATCCAAGATCCATCTGACATCAGCAATAAGATCTCTTGTTCCAGCCCAAATTTCTGGTGGTTTCCTGTCAATGTACTGCTCCAACTGTTAATTAATTTATCTTCAGCAAAATTTTACTTGTGTGTGATATAATGATATTGTTCTATAATTTGTACACTCTGTTGTATTACCTTTCTTTGCAATAAGCACCAATAAGGATCTCGTCTAGTCAGTTGGCAGGTACTGTCAGCTAGCTGTACTTTATATTTCTTGGCATGGATGAATGAGTGCTTCAGTAGGTTGTTGAAACATTTGAATTAGTATTCCTGTAATTCTTGGAGTTTTGTTTTTGTCAATACCTTCAGTGCAGCTTGGACTTCTTCCTTCAGTAGCATTGGTCCTTGATCATAGACTAGCTCTTGAAATGGTTGGAACCGACTTGTTCTTTTCCGTATTGGGACATTGTGTAGTTAAGTCTAAAATTCTGAGCACTGAGTTTGCATTAAGGCCACGGTTACAGTGAGAGCCTGAAATCCATTTTTAAGTTTCCACATAGATTTAGGCTCCATGTTAGGGAAAATTCTGTGTAAGAGTAAAACTATATGTGTGTATTATATATGTTATACATATGTTAAATATAATATGTATACACATACAAACACATGGGTATATAATATCCCTATATATGCCATACATGTTATGTGTATATATATATATATAAGTGAATATCAAGAAAATGTCTCACACAATTGCATAAGTAGCTAAGTCTATTTCAGTTCAAGTTCATGGGTCAGATTTTAAGATGGAGGCTTCTCTTGACTTGCAAAGTTGTGGGAGCCAGCAAACCAGCAAGCAGGAAGACCAATAAAGAAGAAGGAAGACCACAGGCTGGTGGATGCAGAAGGAGATGAGGCAAGGTCAGTAAGTCAGGCTTGTGGCTGCAGATTCCAATGATGCCAACTTTAGTCAGTCATATAGTAGGTCAGATGGTCACCACTGATGGCCTCCATGGTTGGTAGGCAATATGGCAGGCTCTTGGCTCAAGTCTAAAGCACCCAAGGCTGATGTGATGGGTGCAAGGTCTAGGCCCAGCAAGAAGCTAGCTTGCTTCACCACAGCATCCACTTATGTAGGAATTAGACCACAGTCCTGAGGAATCTTCCTTTCTAATGCATCAAGACCGTGACCCATTTAAATGGGCTGTACCTCCCCCTAATCTTATAACTGTTTGTCTGCTTGCAGCACATTCCATAATGGAGTTGATTACACTGTGTTACATAACACAATGGAGGATTTACTAGGCTTTAACTCTTAACTGTCAAACCACTGAGGATCCTAACCAAGCCAAATATCCTAACATTCAGAGCCTCTATTTAGCTCTCTCTGATCATTCAATGGCACTTTGAATAGCTTTGCTGTCAGGCAGAGTGTGTTTGGAAGTGGATTGCAAACAGTTCTTTAACCAGTACAGGGGTGCACCTTAGGGACTGCCTGGCTGTGTCCTTGATGGAAACTGGGGTACTAGTGTCCCATAGTAATGAATCTACTTTGCTTTGGTCAGAGGACGCTGACCCAATCTTATAAGCTTTTCTGTCCAGCATAATGTATGGGTTCCAATCATGTCCCATTCCCATTTATACAGGCCTATTTGTGAGTATGATCTATTGATCTGTTGCCAGTTGATCTTTTGTGACAGTTTCTCAGGTAGTTCATGCCCCACTTACAAAGCCGGGTTTCTGTAAATCCTTGGATGCCACGGTGGTTTCCTGCCAACGGTCCCCATCATCCAGACGGATTGTCTTTGTCTTGCCTTTGTCCATTTTAAGATTTAATTAGTGTTTCTCAATACATTATATTTGTTTCATTATTTTGGGGGGATAACCTTCACATGTAATATGATTTAATCATTCAATTACCATATATATATACTTGAGTATAAGCCAAGTTTTTTCAGCATTTTTATGCTGAAAAAACCCCTAGTTTTTTGGTGGGAAAATTAGGTACCTCGGCTTACACTCAAGTATATGGTAGATTACAAAGAATTGTGCAGTCATCACCACAATGAATTGCAGAACATTTTCTTTTAATACCAATCACTTTTAGCTCCTCATTTCCCCCATTCTCCCTGGGTTTACCCTTGGCAACAAGGACTCCAACAATATCTTAACATAAACAACTTACCTTTCATTCAATTTTCAATTTACTCGTCAATTTACTATGCACTTCTATTGCAGACATTAGATTCTAGATTTCTTGGATTCATTCCCTTTTTTCTGTGTTCAGCTTTCCATCCCTGTATCAGCCCCATGTGTGTCCCACCGGCCTTCTCTGTTTCCCTCCCAGAAGCTCTCTCCTATCATCACATCATTGCTGTTGTTAGTTGCCTTTGAATCTGTTTCCAGATATGCAGGGTACAACAGCTTCGTAGAGTTTAAAGGTGTTCATCTTTCAGAAGCAGATTGCTAGACCTGTCTTCCAAGACACCTAAGGGTGGGTTCAAATAGCCAACCTTCGGGTTAGTGGGCAAGGGCTTAACTGTTTGCACCACTCAAAGACTCCCCCTGTCATCAGCAAATGACCGTGTCATGCAGGAAAGAACGCAGGCATACAGAGGGCATAACTGAATGCGGAGTAGGTGCAGAGGGGACAAGCTCGAGAGGCTGCGCAGGGGCTCCGTTTACCCTGTCATTGCCCTGGCTGGGCTCCAAAGCCTGCCGCTCTTCTTCCTGGGACTCTTGAGTTGGATTTGTTAGGGAAGCTGTGAAAAAAAAATGGTTTTCCTCTAAATAACCTCCACCACCAAGCCTCCAAATAGTTTCCTGAGCCTAAGTGTTAGATGCATGGGGGAACACCCACACCCACACCCACACCCACACTGGCACACACACATACACAGAGGGAGAGGGAGAGGGAGAGGGAGAGAGAGAGAGAGAGAGAGAGAGAGAGAGAGAGAGAGAGAGAGAGAGAGAAGTAGGCACTGGGAAGGAGAAAAATTCTAGGAGTTCTTCACTCCGCACACATTGGTGGACACCTGTTTCATGCCAAGACTGTCTTAGACTCCAGGGGCCTGATGACGAGCCACATGCCTTCTTCCTTTAAGGAGCTCCTTTACTGATGGAGGGCACTTCCTTGTGCTTGCTGCTGGTGAGGGCCAGACGGTGCCCAGAAAGCACACTAAGATGACAGGGGGAGGTTTCTTTGCTGGAGGAAGCTTCATGACCTGATGTGCAAAAATGAAAACGATGCATTCTCCTCCATGGTCCTCTCAGGTTCCCTGTTTCGCTTTTGATTTTCCTGCCTCTGGCGACGAGTGGGGATAGCAAGATCACACTGCTTCCGTTTTGAAGTCCAGCTGCATGGTTGTGACCAGGAATCACTACTTCTATGTCCTTTCTGTGACACCCAGAGAGCAGTGCCGTTCCCCTCCAAGGGTTATGTGAGGATCAGAACGCGTTCATACACATAAAGTGCGTTAACCAGAGTCAGTACTGTGGGCATGGCTGCTCAAACTGCAAAACCAAATTCACTGCCATCAGCTCGATTCTGACTCACAGAGACCCTGTAAGACAGAGTCCAACTTCCCTAGTGGGTTGCTGAGAATATTCATCTTTATGGGCGTATTCAAAGTCCACTTCTGGGAGGATGTCTGAGCCACAAAGTGCTCTTTACACCCTGAATGGTGGCACACCATCTTGTCTGTGTCAACTACGGAGTCCAGATTATGTCTAGAGAAGGATTGGGGACCATCTTGAATATAATCTAGGGGATACGGTTGGCAACCCTTATTTCCCCTCCTGTTTCTCTATTTATCAGATTCCAAGTGTAGGAAACAGCAGTTGCCAGAAGCCATGACAAGCCGTTTCCCCTGACTGCTCCCGTGGAGACCAAGAGCCCTGGTCGCCTAGCGGCTATGTGTTGGGCTGCTAACCACAAGGTCACCAGTTGCTCCACCGGAGAAAGGAGAGGATCTATGCTCCTTAAACATTTACAGTCTCAGAAGCCACCAGGTTTCGACTCTGTTTTAAACCGTTGCTATGTGTGGAGATCAACTCCACAGCCATGAGCCAAATACAGCCAGCTCAGTTGTAGGCGGAAGGCAAACCTACCAGCAGTACAATTGTGTGAGCCAGTGACAGCCCTCTTGTGCTTCCATTCTCTCCTATGTGACATGGACATGGTCTCCGAGAATTGTTGTGAGGATGACATGGAACGACGTCTGGCACAAATGAGGTGATGAACCAGTGTTCCCTTGAACCTCCCCATGTGCCACACATGCCAAGGAGGCCATTCTCCGGTGTCTGCCAGGCAGAGTAATAGGGATCTTTGCTGAGGTCATGCCTCAGGTGCAAGGGCAGTGAGCTTCAACACACACCCAAGTTGTGAGAAGCTCCCCTAGTGGCTGTGACGGCCCGACTGTGGGGGGAAGAGACAAGTCTGGGGCACATCCAATCCAGAGGTCCAGCTATATTCCTTTAGACATGTGCTTGCAAGCAAAATATTTGGAGGTCTGCCTCGTGAGCTTCTCCACTGAACATGAGACATACTGCTGACTGTGGGGACCTGTGGGGTGTGTGTGTGTGTGTGTGTGTGTGTGTGTGTGTACATGAAGGTAAGTCAAAAAGTATTGCTACAAAATCAGAGAACCCGCTTTTAAATAACCGTACCCCAAACGGGAAGCCATTGTTTCTATACGTGCCCCCCATCTAGGTCTGCTCACTTGTGAAGGCGGTGTTTTATCTCTCTAGCCCTTTCCTGGAGAAGTTTTCCTCTCTGATTAAAGAAATAAGTAAAAATGCCAGATTGTTATCTATCGCGTAAGGACTCAGATCATGTTCCCTTTCCATGTTCTTCAAGTTTTGGGAACACAGAGGCATCCAAAGGGACAAGAGCAAGGCTTCAGGGTGGGTGGGATTCGATTTCCCAGTGGAATTCTCCGGGCACAGCCCTGCTTCCTTGAGGAATGAGTGAGTGCATTGTCAGGATGGGGGGAAATTGCTTAGTGAATTTCTCCTGGTCTTTTTCTCACCTGCGCAGTTTCCCATTTTCTCAAAACTTCTTCATTATAAGCCCTTGTGATCACCATGTGTCCTTCAAAAATGGGAGTCAAAGTTATCCTTTTGGGATCCTGCGCTTGTAGTACTTTCTGACCTGCCTTGAATATAACTGGCCCAGTGACAGGTCCCTTCAGGAGCTACCGCTTTGATCAGACTTTGTTTTATTTTTTTTAACACTAAGACAAGCTACCTACTACTGATCGAATTTGCCCGCAGCCATCTATGGATTGCTGAGACATGTTCAAACTCATTATATTTGGAATACACCTGTGCCTGCAGTAGCAATACTTCTTGACTCAACCTTCATGTATCTGTGTGCCTTGTTGCATGTGAGGCAGCAACTTGGTGTCAAGCTTGGACCAGGTTGGGTGGTGGGAGGAGTTGGATAAAGTGAGGGGCAAAGTGAAGGGGGCTTCCAAACGTGGAGATGGCGAGTATGGCTCTTGAGTCGTTCCAGCGCAATGACAGGGTTGCTCTCGTATGCGTGGGGCCGAAGCCGGCACTCTCGCTGGAGAGGGCTGCTGCTCGCTCTGAGGACACAGCTTATCCGGGACGCTCTCCCTTCTCTCACCAACTGCAAGTTCAGTGCTTCTCCATCAGCCTTTATTCTACCCCTCCTGGACACGGGGCTATGCTTTGGTCCAGCCCCTCCCAGACATTAAAACAGACACTGTGTGTCTCAAAGTTCTCAAGATAAATCACATTGTTGGACACTCCAGCGACCAAAGGGTCAAGGCAAAAACAGGGCCTACATAGCCCTTCCTCGCAGCCCTTCCTGGCGAAAGCTAGATGCATCTTGGGCTGAGGTTGATTGTTCATTATACACTCATGGTTGAAGCAGCAGCCTGACAAGTCTGTTCCATCATTACATGTTAAACAATTCAGAGGCTGAAGAAACGTGAGGTTAGAAAGGGGCACATGGACTATTCTTTTAATGGAATTGATGTAATTTGACTCATAAACACTTGTTTGGCTCATTTTCATGTGGTTAAAGAATCAGGATGATTGAAGTTTGAATTGTGCAAATTGGTTTCCAACCAGCACATGCTGGGAGCCACTTACAGATGATTAGGACTCAGCCCTCTTCACAAGCTCAAGCCCAAAGAACAAAGCATGACTGGTTATCAACTTGTCTTTTTTTTCTGTCAAGGCATAAGGTTGAGCAGCTATGGAAACCTATTTGGAAAAGAAACACTTAGGAAGAAAAGCAATTTGCCTTTAAATCTTCAGGGAATAATCAGAATGGATGCATACAACCATGTGGAAGTAGTTTTTTCAATACCACTAACGATCGTGAACCAGGCTCCAACAGTGTTAAGTGCAGGGGATGCAAAGGCACAAGGAGGCAGCTTTGAAGAGACACCAACCATGAACACTTGACTTTTTCCCCCTTTTCATTTATAAATTAAGCTTTGATGTGTAAACAACCAAAGGCCTCCTTATTCTTTAGCATTTTCTTATCATCTTTTCAAGCCACAGAAATTTCCTGGGAGTTTACATAATGGAAACCACTCACGTGGGAGGAAAGCCAAGAAAGTTTCCGAGTTTAGTGGTCTTTCCCACTCAACAATTCACGCTCATGCACTCTAGGGGGTACATGGGCTATTTGGGCTGCAGGATAGAACGGAATGTGCTAAGTACAATGCGCAAACCTCCAGAGCTGAGACTATAGGGATGTGCTGGTTGAGAGCTTTCTCAAGAAGGATCAAAGATGAACTGTGTCGAGCAAAACCTGCTGTTCAGGCCTGTTTGGAACATTAGATTCAGGTGATGGGTCAGAGAGGGAGCCATTGACTTTGCCTCCTGGCTGTGGTAACCCAGTCCTTTACTCCTTACCCGTCAGGAAAAGAGCCCTGCGGGTGCAGTGGGATGTGTGTGGAGCTGCTAAAGACAAGGTTAGCATTTCACACTTACCAGCTGCTCACAGGAAAGATGAGACTGCCTGTTTGGTAAAGATTTAGTCTCAGAAACCCCAAGGAGCAGTTGTACTCTGGCCGACCATTTTAAGTCAGTCATACCACAGCAGGGGTTTGAGTCTGGGCATACCCCAGGTCATTAATAACAACCTTTACCAATAGAGCAACTGAAGCTCAATCATGTTTGGTTGAGCTAGAAATCCAGTGATTACCAATCCTTCATTGGTAAAAAAGGATTATTGAGTAGCTCCCCTCTCAGCTATTGTTCTTTCTACTACACCGGAGCTTACTTCTTCCCACAGAAAGAAAATTGCTGAAGCACTCTTAGGTGAACTTAAAGTTAAGATTTATGCATCTTGCTCTCATAGTCAAGTCTGTTTCAGGTTAAATACCCTTTAAACTATTTTCCTAACTCGTATTAGCACCAGGTATTGAAAAATCGTCCTTATACTAAGAGTTAAAAGATATAAAATTAATGACATATACTCTAGCTTTAGGAAAGTAGGAAAAGTAAGTGAAGTAAACCCAAAGTAATTAAATTTATAAAAATAATAATAAGTAATAAGTAAAATATTGGGACATTATTTTTCATAAACTATTTAAAATAAAAAAGGGATTCTTTTCCCTTTTCTGTCTAAAATAAGAGCATTTTGCCCTGATAGCAAAAACAGGCAAAGATAATGCAAGATAAGAAAGCAATAAATCAATATCCATCATGAATATATGGATATTCAAAAAAATCCTTAAATAATTAAGAAAAAAAAAATCCCAAATTACAGGTCTATTTTATACTTGAAAATTCCAATTAATTTGATATTTGAATAGAGTAAGAGATATAGAAAACCATTTGATTCAATTCACCGCTCAGTTCTATTAAAGACTCCTGGCAAACTGGAAATAGAAATGAAGTCTTCAACCTGATGAAATGTATGCATAAAAAGTGTATGGCTCTCACCTTCAGGAAAGAAACACAGGAAATATGGGTGCTGTAGCAAAGTGTGGTGAAGAAACTAGATGGTGCCTGGCTATCAGATAAAATAGCCTCTGGTGTCTTAAAGGCTTGTTTCCAAACAGCCATCTAAGAGAGATGTCAACTAAGTTCACATGGAAGAAGCACACCAACATCAGTGACTCATTGTAAAACATATAATCCAAAGCGAAAGGAGGGAATAGTATCAGAGGCTAAATTGTGAGATTCTGGTTTGCATAAGGCTATAGATGACAGTGAAAACCTAAGATACATTTGTGAGATCTCCATAAGAAATAAGCCCTTGGTGATTTCCCTCTATCCATAATAGAGGGGTTGGAAGAAACCATAGTGGTTTACAGAGATTACTAAGGGCTATCAAAATGAGAAACCTGATTTGAATGATGAAAACCTTGTCAGTTGATTCCCCCCTCTGATATGCATTGGGCCTGATCTGTTTTCCAACATTTTCTGTATTCATTCATTCATTTTTTTTTTCATATTGGGGTTTATCTCAAATATATTTTGTTATTGGGGTAACCCTCTTGAATTTTTGTTATAAGCTTTTGTGTTTTTCAGTTTATGAAACCCAAGATTGATGACACCATTAGAGACAGCAAGTAGAATAAGGGCTCCTGGGGGTACAGTGGGGGGGTGGGCTGGGGTCAGGGTGTGAAAGGGAACTAATGTCAAGGTATTCACGAAGGAAGAGAATGGTTTTTGAAACGGATTGTGGTAGCAACTGTATAATACTGCTTGATGCATTGAACCATGGAACAATGTGATATCTATATTAGCTCCCAATAAAATGGTTTTGGAAAAAATTAAAATAAAAAGAACTGAGACAGTTGATGAAGTAAAATAAAATTAAATTAACAGTGATCTGTAGAGTAGTATCCCCATGTACTATTTTTTGTCCTGAAATGTAGCTTAGACACTATATTTTAGTTGCATTTTTGAAACTAAACAATTCATTTGCTTTAATTTGAGTATGAGGACAAGTAAAATAAACCATGTCTGGTTAAGATCATGGATCGCAGCCTTCAGTGTGGATTATCATTCAATGCAAATAAGACCACAACTGTCACAAGTGGACCAAGAGTTAACATCATGGTAAACAGAAAACAGTGTGAAATTGTCAAGCATGTCATTTGCTTGGATCGGCAATCAATGCTCATGGAAGCAACAGTCAAGAGTTCAAAAGTTTTCTTGTATTGCGCAAATACATTGCACAATATCTCTTTAGAGTATTGAAAAGCAAGGCTGTTACTTTGAGGAATTACACAAGCCATGCTGTTTTCAACTGCCTCAAATGCATAAAAGAATAAGGAAGTCAGAAGAAGAATTTATGCATTTGAATTGTGGCGCTGACTACTGAAAAGTACCTGAAAAGAATACTCGAAGTACCAAGGAGTCCAAAGGACAAATAAATCTGTCTTGGAAGAAGAAAGGTCAGAGTGGCAAGACTTCGCCTTCCGTACTTTGAATTTGCTGTCACCCTAGTCCTTGGGGAAGTACATCATGTTTGGTAAAGTAGAGGGCGCTCAAGGAGGTGGATTGACATGGTGGGATAACACTGAGTTCAAGCATCAGAATAGTTATGAGGAGCAGACAGTGTTTCATTCTGTTGTGCACAGAGAAGGTATGGGTTCAAAACCATTCGTTGGCACCTGGCATCAACAGCAATAGCAGCAGCAATAGCAGCAGCATGCTTAAAGATGAATAGCACTTTCTCCTAAGGTGAGAATTAAACCAAGGATGTACACTCAGAGCACTTCCATTGGTTTGACAAGGAAAAAACAACAGGTATAACGAACATTAAGTAAACAGTAAAGCTATCTCTACTTGAGGTTGACATATTTGAAGCCACATGCCTTATGTAGAAAATCCTCAAGAATTTAGGAAACAATGAAATTAGCATATTCTTGGAATAAAATGACAGACTATAAGGTTAATACACATAAACCACTCATATTTATATACTAGTTGCAAACAACTTTAAATATTAGTAACCCAACAACTGCCATCAAGTTGATTTTGAGTCACAGTGTCTCTCTATGACAGGATAGAGCTGCCCATAGAATATTTGAAATTGTAAATCTTAGAGAACAAATCTCTTCAACTTTTTCCTGCAGAGTGGCTTGTAGATTTGGACACCAACCTTGTGCTTAGAAGTCCAATGCTTAACCCACAAAGCCACCAGGGCTCCTTTTACATACTGGTGCACAGTCTCCTACTATTGAGTTTATTCTGACTTTCATAATGACCTTACATAGGTTTCTAAGGCTGTCAATCTTTTTAGGAGTGAATTGCCTCATCTATCTCCAGAGGGGCAGTTTCCAGATTTGCACAACTGATCCTGTGGTTAGCAGGCCAATGCGCAGCAAAGCTCCAGTTTAACTTAGTTAAATCAAACACAAAACCCCACTTCCTTCTCTCATGTCTATTATGGCTCAGTGACCCTCCAGGACCCAGCAGGAAGCTTGTGTGGATTTCTGGAACTGTTCATCATTATGGGGATATAAAGTCTGAATTGCTGACCTGACCAGATGAACATATATATAGTCCACTAAGCCAGCAGGGAAATTCCACTTATGATACAGCCCAAACACATTTCAACTTAATGTAATTCGGACCATTGAAAACTACAGACATAGCTAAGAGAAATTAGAAGAATAAAATAGTATCATAGATGTAAATGGAAGACCAGTATTAAGATTCTATTTCTTTCTCAATTTACAAATGGATTTAATAGAATTGCAATAAAAATGCTAAATATGTTTGGGTATTCAAATTATCTAGGATACCCAAATTTATTTATTTACAAAAAGAAAAAAGAAAAAAATCAATGCTGAATAACTTATCTGAAGTGCTACTACTATACCATAAAAACTGAAACACTGTACATAAATTCTAATAATGATTAAGAATCAATAGATAGATTATAGAGAGGGAAAGAGAGCCCCGAAGTAGACTTACACATATCTTGTTAATTGCTTTTTGATAAATTTAGCAAAACAATTTAATGGAAAAGGAGAATCTTTTCATTAAATGATTTTGGAATAATTGGACGTTGATGTAGAAAAACAGAAAACTAAGCCTTACCCCAAAACCACATCCAATAATTAATAGACAAGGTATCACAGACTAATTATAAAAGCTAAGATTTTAATTTTCCTTTAAGAAAATGTGGGGAACAAATCTTAGAGACAAACCTTGGGAGAGGCTAAGATTTCTAGAATCAACAGAAAAGGTACAAATAACCAAAGGAAAATAAACCAATAATTAAGATTTTATTTTATGTAATTAATTTTTTTCAGATATTATTTTAAAGAAATTGCTCTTTGACATACATTATTCATAGATAAAAGATAAGCCACAGAATGGGAGAACATATTCACTATACATATATATCATGGGGAAAGGGAAGTGGGTGTTAACAACCCCAGGGACAAGGGAATAAGAAATGATCTAAAATCGATGGCAAGGAGGGTGTAGGATGCCTAGTAGGGCTTGATCAAGGGCAATGCAATCAAGAGGAATTACTGAAACCCAAATGAAGCCTGAACATGATAGCGGGACAAGAGGAAAGTAAAAGGAAATAGAGGAAAGAACTAGGAGGCAAAGGGCGTTTATAGAGGTCTAAATACAGGCAAGTACATATGTAAATATTTATATATGACAATGGGAAATAGATCTATGGGCATATATTTATAGGTTTAGTGTTAAGATGGCAGAAAGACATTGGACCTCTATTAAAGTACTCCCTCAATGCAAGAACACTTTGTTCTATTAAACTGACAGTCCATGATACACTCACCTTCCCGACATGATCGCTGAAGACAAAGCAGGTGCATAAGTAAATGTGGTGAAGAAAGCTGAGGGTGCCCTGCTATCAAAATATATAGCATTTGGGGTCTTAAAGGATCCAAGATAAACAAGCAGCCATCTACCTGCGAAGCAACAAAGCCCACATAGAAGAAGCACACCAGCCTGTGTGATTACGAGGTGTCGAAGGGATCAGGGATCAGGCATCAAAGAACAAAATTTCATATCATTGTGAATGAGGGGAGTGTGGAGTGGAGACCCAAACCCCATTTGTAAGCAACTGGACATCCCCTTACACAAGTGTCACAAGGAAGAAACGATCCAGGCAGGGTGCAGTATAGCACTAATGAACATACAACTTTCCTCTAGTACTCCAATGCTTCTCTCCCCCACTAGCATGATCCCAATTCTTCCTTACAAATCTGGCTAGACCAGAGGATGTGCACTTGTACAGATCAGAGCTGGATTTACAGGGAATCCAGGACAGATAAACCCCTCAGGACCAGTAATGAGAGTAGAGATACCAGGAGGGTAAGTGGAAAGTAGGGGAGAAAAGGGGAACCAATCACAGTGATCTACCTATAACCCCTTCCCTGTGGGATGGACAACAGAAAAGTGGGTGAAGGGAGACATCAGACAGTGTGAGACATTGAAAAGTAATAATAATTTATAAATTAGTAAGGGTTAGTGAGGGAGGGAGGGAGGGGAAAGAAATGATGAGCTGATATCAAGGGCTCAAGTAGAAAGAGAATGTTTTGAGAATGATAATGGCAACAAATGTACAAATGTGCCTGACACAATGGATGGATGGATTGTGTTAAGAGATGTTCGAGCCCCAATAAAATGATTTATAATTTTTTTCAAAAATAATGTAATCAATGAGTGAGCTTTAAAAAGATACATCATAATTGATGGCATATAATTAAGTTATTGCAATCAGGGAAAAGTAAATTGGAATCATAATAAAATGCCACAACACACCCATTTGAATGGCTAGAATTAAAGATCAATAGTATCAAATATTGGTAAGAAAGTGAAGCAATTAGAATTCTTAGTCATACATGCCTGTGGCAATGTAAGATGATAATACAACCACTTTAAAACTATTTGTTCGTTGTTTAAAATTTGAACATATGTCTTCCAGACTAACTAGCCATTGCACTCCTAGATATTTGCCAAAGAGAAATGAATTCACAGATCTACACAAAAGTTTTGCAGATGACAACTCATTTCAGCTTTATTTCTGTCTTGGGGTATTTCATCAGAAGAATAAATAGAGAACATATTCAGATTTGTCATGCATGGGTCACTTCATTTATTGCGATGTAATCATGACAAGGCATACAACTCTGACCTGAAGACATCCATTTACTGTTAGAGAATCAAAATCGACAATTACAGTGTTGGTTTAAATATCAGAGTTCAAATCTTTAGATTCTAGGCTTTTACCTTTAAGGAATGGTTTTGCAGAGAAAATTTGACCATCCCTCAAACTCAAAGGAGGACCCCCATAGTTAGGGTCTTGTGGTTGGTTTTGGCAAGCAATTGTTTTATTAGGCTCTTGGTTTTCAAACAGAGCCAAAGAAACCTGCTGCTTTGATCTTCAAAAATAATCCGAAATCTGTGGGTGTGTATCCAGGTCTTCTGTTATGTGCAGCTCTAATGGACATGCTTTCGGACTCCTGGCTGCGCAGTGGTCATGCATGAGGCTGCTCACCGGAAGGCCAGCCTTTTGCTGAGTCTTTCTACTCTTGCAGAGTGACCGTCTCAGGAACCCCAGGGGAAGCTCTCCCTGTCCTGTAGGGTCGCGATGAGAGGGAACAGACACCGTGGTAGCTAATTTGGTTTGGTTTGGTATTGCCAGGAAGGTTTGGAAACTGATTGTGGTACTAATTGTACAATTCTGCTCGATGTGATTGAACTATGGAATGTTATGATATATGTATCAAATCCCTATTAATAAAAAAGAGCATTATTGTATGATATTTATGCTTTGCTGATTTGTAGACGTTGAATAACTAGCGATTATGCCAAGTTATATTTATTCTTGATAATTACATGTTTCAAGGCCAGGTTCATTCAGTTACATTTATGGAAATTATTCAGGGAAATATTTATGTTTTTCTACTTATAGAGATTTGATTAATTTCCTATTCCCTTATCACAGAGTACAGGTTCACAGTCCCAGTGATTTAAGAATATTACAAAAAGTATGCAGAACATTATCAATTGCCAAAATTTTAGAGTGGAGGAAAAAGAGTAGAAGTACATCAATAGAAGAATGGATGAAAATATGTGTTGTCGATAAAACAGAATACTATTCAACAACCAAAGGCAAAGAGTTGCTGATCAGCCTGATAACTCTCTGAAATATGCTAAGTAAAAAAGAAAAACCATATACAAAAGAATACACATTATATGATTCTTTTTCTACAAAATAAAAATTAATCTGGAAAGGCAATAACAGAAGTTCTTTGAGACCAGGGAAAGAGGAAGTGATGAACGTGAAAGAATAACCTGTTTTTAGTTCATGGAACCATTCCCAATCTTTATTTTGGGTGATTGCATGATATGTGTATGTGTTTGTAATGCTAAGGGCTCATTTTATTTATTTAATGGGGTATGATTTTCTTTATAGGAAATCCATGACAGGTAAATCTAAATAGTTCATTTATTTTAGATGAAGCTTATTACATACAAATGATTCTTCAATAGACGTGATTAGGTAAAAAAATCACAGCACATTTGAAATCAACTCCATACCCTTCCTAAAGATTGCTTTGTTATGATGTATGTTTTAAATCATTCGTTGAAATAGATTTGAAATTTTTTAGAGTGGAATCCATGAAAAGAATAGGTTCTAAATCTATTTGACCTACCACCCTTTATTTCAGAAAAAAAGAAATTGCTCAGCACCATTCTGACAATTAAAACCATTTGTAATATACCCCATAATCCTGTATCAAGTGTAGGTATCTGCTTTTGCAAACTGCCATGGATTATTCCTTTGCCCTGAGGGAGCAGTATCACCCACATTGGGAAACACTGAGTTATAATCTTGTGACGCTTGGAAGCTGGTTAAAAGTATCACCATAGGACTGTTGGCTGATTTTACCTTCACAGAGAGCAATCAGGGTCAATCAAACCTTCTCCACTCAGGCCCTGGGCATGTTTGAGATTTAGCATTGGCTGAGTTTTTTCTTGTGATTGTAATTGAATTCAAAGAAAGATTTTGTAATTGTAACGAGACCCAGACCCTGGAAATTAGAAATACAAGAATCATTATTTACACCGCTATAAGAATTGTGTCTGTAAATGTAGCCATTTTGATTCAATGTGCACTTTTACATTTGAAACTGCCATGACTTCTTCCTGGCAAGATGCCCTTGTGTCCAAGAGTAGGATTGGCACAGTAGACTTGTCTAGGGCATTGAACTGAGTCACTCATGCAGTGGAGCTGGGATCCTTTGGAAAAGAGTGGAACTGCCCCCACTGGCTTCCCAGAATGTCCATCTTTATGGAACTAGAAAGCCTCATTTTCCTACCACCCATTGGCTGGTGGTTTTGAACTGCTGGCCTTGCACTTAGCAGCCCAGCATGTAACACAAGGTGCCACCTGTTCACGATCTGGTGAGCTATGTCAATGTGTTCTAGTTTGTTGGAACAGTATGTAAAACGTTGACTCTCAACTAAACTCCCTAAAGTTCTCTGGGTTTGAGAGCCAAATATGCTTTGAGTTCTCACTTAAACTTAAAAACCAAAGTAGACCAAAACAATCAAAAAAAACCTGTCCTCTCTGCTTGGGTGAATAGTGGTTAGTTCTTCATTTTTATATTTCATTTCCTTGAATATGAAACAAATATCCAACACTTAGGGATATTCTGACACACATGCAGGTTGCTAGAGATCAGACAGAAATTAAAGTTAAACTAAATGGACATTCTGAGTTGGGACAACCCTTAAATTTCTTTTGGATTTATTTTAAAATCATAAATCACTATTTTTTGTTTTCCAAACACTCAGCCAAAGTTTTCTTGAGAGATAGCCTCCGTTTGCTTACTTAAAATAGGTATAAAAACATTGTATAAAGTTTAAAAAACATTGTATATAGTATAAAACATTTTGGGAAATGTGATTGGAACATATGACATAAATAGGCTTATCTGTAGATATTATCTCTGGAGAAAGATGAAGCTTTCTACTTGTGTAAAGATTTACAGTCTGTGAAACCCGAAGGGGCCATTCTATTCTGAACTATAAAGTCACTGAGTCATAATCAATTCAAAGACACCGTTTTTCTTTTTTGAGTAGATATTATCTAAGCTCCCCTGACACACATCAAATGGGCATTCTGTGTCCTAGCATGGGCTTCCTCAGTGTCCTTGCCACACTGAGTCCTCAGTTAGTAGTTCATGAGGACCACATCCCAGCAGGTCGAGTTAATTCCCTGCAGCTGGGGATCTGAGAGACTCCAAAGGCCACTGTAATATAGATGAGGGACAGAGAAGATAGCAAGAGCAGGTTTGGAAAATACACACACACATATATATATTGATAGTTATACTTATATTTATAGTGGTTATTTCGGGGAAGAATTGTGAGATGTTTGTGGGATTTTCCTACCCACTCTTTTGTTTCTAAAAGTTCTACACTCAACCTGTGTACTTTTAAGTAAATGTGGTTTGTTATTTTGGCAGGGTTTTTTACTGTAATAAGAAAATCATTTCCTAATTTCAAATATTTACAGTGAATTAGGGGTGCGTGCATGCATGTGAGCGAGAGATATGTTGCTTGAGCCAATTTGGACCAGGCATACTGATTTTTTTCAACCTCCCCAGCATCTTCTCCTGCTTCAAAAATACTAGAAATATCTCTTTCAGAGAAGGATATAAGTCTAGTTAAAATCTTCTTTTTTTTGCCAACAAGTAAATTTTAATATATTGCAATCGTATAAATAAATTAAAGATATGCATCTTTTAAATCTACACAATTCTTTATTATTTAGTTTTTAATAATTTTATCAGGGGCTTTTGCAGTTCTTATAACAATCCATACATCCATTTTGTCAAGCACATTTGTACATATGTGCCATCATTATTTCCAAACATTTTCTTTCTACTTGAGCCCTGGATATTGGCTCCTCATTTTTTTATTCATTTTATTAGGGATTCATACAACTCTTATCACAATCAATACATACATCAATTGTGTAAAGCACATTTGTACATTCATCACCCTCATCGTTCTCAAAACATTTGCTCTCTACCTAAGCCCCTGGCATCAAATCCTCATTTTTACCCCTCCCTCCCCACTCCACCATCCCTCATGAACCCTTGATAATTTAAAAATTATTATTTTGTCATATCTTGCCCTGTCCGATGTCTCCCTTCACCCACTCTTCTGTTGTCCATCCCCCAGGGAGGAGGTCACATATAGATCCTTATAATTTGTTCCCTCTTTCCAACCCACCCTCCCTTTACCCTCCCAGTATCGCCACTCACACCACTGGTCCTGAAGGGATTATCTTGCCTGGATTTCCCACATTTCCAGTTCCTATCTGTACCAGTGTACATCTTCTGGACTAGCCAGATTTGTAAGGTAGAATTGGGATTGTGGTAGTCGGGGAGGAGGAAGCATTTAGGAACTAGAGGAACGTTGTATGTTTCATCGTTGCTACATCACACCCTGACTGGCTCGTCTCTTCCCCAAGACCCTTCTGTAAGGGGATGTCCAGTGGCCTAGAAATGGGCTTTGGGTCTCCACTCCGCACTCACCCCCCTCATTCACTATGATAAGATTTTTTTGTTCTGATGATGTCTAATACCTGATCCCTTCGACAACTCGTGATCGCACAGGCTGGTGTGTTTCTTCCATGTGGGCTTTGTTGCTTCTGAGCTAGATGGCCACTTGTTTACCTTCAAGCCTTTAAGACCCCAGACACTATATCTTTTGATAGCCGGG
>NW_022111368.1:22260875-22263978 GCF_000313985.2 Echinops telfairi | reverse complement strand
TCTGCAGCCAGAGAAAGGGAATGGAGGAGGCTTTCTTCCTGAAATGAAACAGTATGTGTGTATCTGACATTGCCCGTCGGGAAGCATGTTAATGGAGTCAGGGGTAAAAAAAAAATCATTCTCTCTGAGACTCTGTTCTTTTTGCAGAATCACAGCCTGTGCTGTGACAATGAAAAAGTATGTGGAAGAGAACGTGTCCCAGACATCCTACACGACCATCAAGTATTTCATGAAGATGCTGAGCAGTGTCAGCGAGACCCTGATCTTCATCTTCATGGGTGTGTCCACTGTGGGAAAGAACCACGAGTGGAACTGGGCCTTCATCTGCTTCACCCTGGTTTTCTGCCAGATCTGGAGAGCTATCAGTAAGAAACATAAGGAGCCGGAAGGCTCTCCTGTCCTGTTTTGCTTGTTTAATTTTTTTATACTTTTTATTTCTATTTATGAAAAATATAGAAAATGAGTTTTAATAAAGTTAAATCAGCACAGTACCACCAAATGTTTGCTTGTTGTAGCTCTTACATTTTGAGTAACATGGGAGTTGCGAGCTAGATACCTTGACAGATTGTTTCTTCTTTTTAAATCACTTTATTAGGGGCTATACTACTCTTTTCACAATCCATTCATACATCATTTGTGTCCCGCACATTGTCCTCCAGGCCTGGTGGGCCAGGATGTGCTCCAATCTTTCCTCCTCCCCCTTCATCTGCTCCCGTGGGCTCCAATCAGATATGTCCCTCTCCTGGAGCTGCAGATTCAATGTTGTCCTTTGAAATAAATTCCTCTGGGGTGAGGGGCAGGTGTCCAGATAATAGTTGGGCAGGAACTTGCTCACACACCCAAATCATGTGTTCTAAGCTTCACAGAGAGACTAAGTGGAATTAGTTATTGCCTAGTTGAAGATTAGGCTCTTGTGCAATTCAAAAAGACTGTGCTCTGAGAAATTTATCACCCAAATGTGCTGGCCAATATTATAAGTTAATTCCATTTATGTTCTTTTTGGTTATAGAAATCAGTGTGATTAAGCTGTGCATTGTAGATGCAGCTGGACCTTCAGGAACAAAAACATAGGAGCCAAGAAACCGTTGCTTGCCCCTCTTCTTTTTCTTTTTGCCACCAACAAGGCCCATTAGCAATGACGGATTTGGGGACTGGGGACACCTGAGTTATCTGCTTCAGAAACCTTATATTGTGTCTCTGTGAGTCGGAATCCCCTTGATGGCAGTGGGTTAGGCTGGGGGACCCCTGAGCTACTCTAAGGACTGAATCTCTCTGCAAACTCACATCCCAAAGCCAAGATCCGTGCTTTAGCTTAGATAAGCTTTCTGCACCCTACATATTAAGTGGGTAGCAGAAGTATAAAACCACAAGTAGACCAACTGCTCTGCAATACAATCGATTCTGACTCATGATGACCCTACAGGATAGTCTAAAACTTCCACGTTTGGATTTTTGAGATTTAAATCTTTACATAAGTAAACCAGTACATTATTCACAGAAATTAAAGGCATCTACATTGATTAATTAATACTTTATACCTATTGTGTAATTATTAACAATAATCAATATCTATTGTGTACTTTATTGTTATGTAAAGCATTTCTAATCTGTGCTTATTTTCTTTCTTTCCTCCCACCCCACCCCAGGTCTTATACAATATACTAATTGCTTTCACTAAGATGCATACATTTGAAGATATAGAGACTGTTGACATTTTGGCTGGATGTGCCCGTTTCATTATTGTGGGACTCGGGGGAGTATTTTTTGGCATCATTTTTGGATTCATTTCTGCTTTTATCACACGTTTCACTCAGAATATATCTGCAATTGAACCACTCATCGTCTTCATGTTCAGTTACTTGTCCTACTTAGCGGCGGAAACGCTCTATCTTTCTGGCATCCTGGCGTGAGTACGAACCAAGGGTCAACTCTCACATGTAGGCAAAAACTCCAGGACCATGTCATGTAGTTGAGGCATATGGAAAAGGCATGGGTTCTGAAGTTCACCCTCAAAGGTGTTGCAGGATTCAGAATTTTTAAGCTGTTTTAAAATCCAATCCGGGTCCTTTGCCAGACAAATTTCCTCTGCAGTATTTGCCTCTGCTCTCTCCTCCTCATTTGCCTGAGGAGAGCACCCTAATTATAAAGGTGAACCTGAAGAGCTCAGAGAAGTTCAAGGTGGAAATCTCATCTCAGGAGGTGGTATTTTCTTCCTTGAAATATCAATTCTGGTAAAGTTAAAGGGAAGCATGCCACAAGGGACCACAGTTCCTGGGATAATCCTTCAGCTATTTCCCTCAAGCCACATCACAGCACAATGATGCTGCAGTGTGGCATGCCACACGGAAGAAAATAGAAGACTAGAAATTTAGATCCATTTTTCCCTAGTGAGAATCTTTTTACTTGTCTTACTTTGCATATTCAGGCATCTCAACTTGGCTTACTATATCTAGTTAAGTCTTGGTCTCTACACGGGTATTCTCAGACCCAGGGACTAAAGAAGAAAGATTTAATTTTATATGCTATAAATGCCGATTTCACTTACTTTTAATAATGTAAACACCAGGCAGCCATCATCTTCCCACCTTAAAAAAAAAAGGTTAAAACTGCCAAGACAAGCACCGTTCTTTCTTTTCCACTGTAATTGTGAAGTGGCTGCAGAACAGAAACATTTTTAAGGCAAAGATCTCTCGTAAAATTGTTATAAGAAATACAGTTCAGCTGGAAGACATGAGGGCCTTTTGGAGGTGTATTTTGTCTAGGCAACTGAAATGGATGTATTCTGCTTAAGGCAAAGTGACGGAGAAAGTAAAAGATGGGACGCACGGAGCTCATGATGAGCGAAGGGCAACAGAAGCTTGCTGACTTGCTCCTGGGAATTGCATGCCATTTTATTGGGAAACACTCATGCTATTCCCCCTCAGTCCCACCAGATACCTACTTTACCTTTTAATACCCCTTGGGGTAAAATAAAACAATCTCTGGAAATTCTGCAGCCAGAGAAAGGGAATGGAGGAGGCTTTCTTCCTGAAATGAAACAGTATGTGTGTATCTGACATTGCCCGTCGGGAAGCATGTTAATGGAGTCAGGGGTAAAAAAAAA
>NW_022111368.1:22259191-22260460 GCF_000313985.2 Echinops telfairi | reverse complement strand
TGTGTATTGCAGAAAAAACAAAAGACAAGGAGGAGAATCTTCATTTTAAAAAATGCTTAGTTTTCGTGGAGGACATGTCTATAATTATAGACACCCCTATCAAGTAAGTCTAAGTTTTAAAAGTGAGGTCTCATGGCATTTATCTTGTACATTTATGTTTCAGATGCTAAAAATGAATATTAACTATAAAATATATGTTGCCCTATTTGACTAGACATCATTATATTCTAAAATGATTTTGACTAGCATCTTAAGCTTTAGAGACAGTGATATTGGGGTCATCAAGACAATTACAAAGAGAAATTAGGGGAAATGATTGAAAACCTATCCTGAATATATCAATCGAGATCTTAGAAAGGATAGCAACAATACAGAAATATTAAAATATGTTGAAAGTAAATGAATATATATGCCATTTGGGTTCCCGGAAGAAAAAAGGAAATCGTTAATAGGAGTCTATGATATCAATTTAAGTATTCTCACTGTGGCTGGTGAGCTCTTTGACCGTGGACAAACATGTAGCTCCTCGTCATGGCTCTCAACCACCAGATGATGGGCTCCAACTGGACCGATTTCTTGGATCCCTTCCAGTGCTAACATTCTGCCCCTCCAGAGGGAAGTAGGGCTCATGCTAAGGAAAGTAACACCACGTTTACATTAAGCTCAGACAGCACTAAGAGAAAACATTTAGGAGCATATTAATTCTTTGGGTACTTCAACATTATTGACCTTAGAACCATCAGTACAATTCCTTCAAAATGTAGCTAAGAGAACTGGGACTTTGGAATACTCATCGGGAAGGATGAGTATGTCCCACAGGAAAGTGATGGACAAAGTCAGATGTCAAAGTCTGGTTTGTGCCCACCAGCACGGTTCATTCTAGCTCATCATTGCTCACACTCACAAACGCTTCAGAGTGTTGTCGTAGTGAGTCACTGTTCAGTCCCTTTTAGCTCAGGTTGACCCCATGTCTGCAGAACAGAGCTTTCCACTTCGATGTCTGCTAAGGCATCTCGGTGGTGGGGGTGGGGGTGGGGGTGGGTGGTTCAAAGCACCAACCCTTTGAGTGCTTAACTGATTGGGCTTCCCAGGGACTATAGTACATAAGACCCTGTTTTGTGTCCTCTGTGAGTTTTAAGCTTAATTTATTTTAACATGCGCCTTTGAGAAAATGGATATCTTGTCTCTATTGAGCAGATGAGGAAACTGAAGGATAAATGAAGAAACTTTTACAAAGTCTTATAAATAAATACTTTTAAACTTTATTTG
>NW_022111368.1:22229610-22257842 GCF_000313985.2 Echinops telfairi | reverse complement strand
GAATATCCCAAGTATTTCTAGATTATGTTTGAGTTTTCCTTTAATCTCTAAAACTTGCAATGAAATGTGCAGTGAAAAATACTAACCAAAATATTACTCAGTAATAGGTAAATGAGAATGACTTTACCATGCATTTTTGATAATGAGATTTCAAATAATACTAGAGAACATCATTTTTGGATGTTAGCTGGAGGGAGCTCCTATCTGATGTGCTCCTGAAACAACAAGGCTATTTTAAAGAACGAAATAACTTCTTTGTTTAATAATACAGACAATGCGTAATAGCTATTGGAATTACCGGACCACAATGAGTTAAGACTGAAACATCTATTTATTCAGAAAAAGCTAGTAAACACACCACACACACCACTTTAAAAAAATGGAGCTCTTAATAGTTTTGCTAATAGATTTACTCTCCGTAAATTTAATCTCCACTACAACAAACATCTTTATTTTTTTATTTGCTATAGGGAATCACAATTGGTCCTCTGGTCAGGTACTTGGATGTTAAAAAGACCAATAAAAAAGAATCTATCAATGAAGAGCTTCATATCCGTGTAAGTTTCTCTATCGTAATTTCTCATGTTTAGGTTCCCTGTTTGTCAGTTGTGGGAGTAACCCAGAGCTTTGGTGAAATGTATCTTTCTGGGGCTAGACTTACTGCCTCCTTCCTTCCCAGCTTCCCAAACCCACGCAGCTACCAACAACAAGGCACAATGCAGGTGTATCCGCAATGCAGGTATCTCTTGTGCAGATATCTGCACCATGCAGATATCCCAGGTTGGTAGGTGACTATACTGGTGTCTTGCTGCTGCTGTCAAAAACGACCACTTTCTTAAAACAACAAAGTTAATTGTCTGACAGTTCTGTTGGGTAAAAGTCCAGCTATATTTATTGGACTAAAACCCAGGTGTCAGCAGGGCTACATTCCTTTTTGGAGGCTCCAGGGAAGACACGGTTTCCTTGCCTTTCCCAGTTGCTAAAGGCCACCCATAGTCTTTGGTTCATGGTCCCGTGTCTTCTTCAAGACCAGGTAGGGCTGGTCCAGTCTTTCTCACGTTCTGTCATGCTGACATTGACTATTCTGCCTTCCTGGTCCATATTTAAGGACACTCAGTGCTGGTAGGTTAGTGGGTTACACATTGGGCTGCTGACTGCAAGGTCAGCAGTTTGAAGCCACCATCTGCTTTGTGGGATAAAGATGACGCTTTCTACTCTTTTAAGGATTTACGGTCTCAGGAACCCATAGAGACAGTTCTATCCTGTCCTATAGAGTTGCTATGAATTAGAATCAACTTGGTGGCAGTGAGCTGTTGCTATTGCTGTTGATGATTATGAAATCATCCAGATTACACTGGACTCACCGGAATACTCAAAAATACTCTCCCTATCTCAAACCCAACAAATTATCAATGCTAATTCCATATGCTCTCTTCTTTTTTAACATTGGAATTCGGCTGGGTTAACCAGAGAAACAAATCTAGTTAGACTCATAAGAAAAAGCTTTATATAAAGAAGTAATTATATATCAAGAAAACATCCCAGTCCAGTCCAACTCAAGTCCATAAGACTGATACCAGTTCCTAAGTCTGCCTCCAAACCCATGCAGTTACAAGCAATAAGGCACTATGCAGGTATCCACAATGCAGGTATCCCTTGTGCAGATATCTGCACAATGCAGATATCCCAGGTTGGTAGGTGCAAAGTCGAGAAGATCCAATAGCAGTGGACACATCACAGGACTCTGGCAGCAACCAGGGTCTGCTAGCAGGAAGATGAAGACAGAGAGCGAAGGGGAGGTTCCCAGGGCTCTCCTTATGAGCAGGCCATGCCCACCAGGAGGCACCTTGAGGCTGCAACCTGATTGACAGGTTGAATACCACCCCCTACACTTTTTTATATCTTCAGGTTGACGTGAAATTATGTAACTACCACATTTGGCCTAACAATTTGCCTTCTGGTCACCAAGGATTCATATCTACCCCAAAGAAAAAAATGCATTAATTCTTCTTCAGCATCATCAAAAGTCTCAACCCATTACATCATCAACTCAAACTTAGAAATCACACCTAAATCTTATGAATTCAAAAGTTTCTAGTCTTGTCATCAGCTAACATATGCCTGAGTGAGGCTGAACAAAATTCCTCTATTTCTATGAACCTATGAAGCGCAAGAAACAAGTTATCTTCTCCCCAAATACCATGGGGCAGGCAGAACATAACAGTTACAAGTATTTCCTTTGGGGCAGGAAGGAAAATGTCAGGGGAAAAGGGGGAATAATGAGCCACAACCAATTTCAAAGTCTAGTTGGGCAAACTCCATTTGGTTTCAAGACCGGGACTAATTCTCTGTGCTTCTTTGTTTCATCCATCAAGGTCTCAGCTCCATCTGCATATTTCCTTTTATGAGAAAGGTAGCAACTCTTTGCAGCCCAGTTGCTTTCTTAGCCTGTTTCTTACCACTGGGATTTTGGGGTTGTCACAGTCTTTCATTTTGTTCTTTTTCTGTCCCTTTTGATATAAGTGCTTCCAGTTCATTTGGAGAAGCAGAGTCAGTAGGAGATGTACATTAAGAGATTAGTAGCAAAGAATCGGAGTGCTCTAGAAAAGGTAGAGCGGACCACGCAGAAATGCATTCCAACACTTCTACCAATAGGCAGCTTTCTTCTTCATCAGGAAAGGCTCCACTATGTTCTTAAGGCCGTTCAACTGATTGGATCAGACATTCTTCGATTATCTAGGATAATTTCATTTACCTAAAAACTTTATGCACATCTACAGAAGACCTTTAAAGCAATACTGGAATTTTGGAAGGTAGAAAAACTTGGATACTGTATCTTGGTGAGGTTAATAATTTAAAAGATCGTCAATCACCATTTTGAAATGTTCAAATCTACTCGAAATTTCTAAAAAGGATCTCTGGTGGCATAGTGGTTGCCCTTTCGTCTACTAACTCCAAGGCCAGCAGTTCAAAACTGCCAGTCACTCATAGTAGAAAGATGGGTTTTTTTTATGCCTGTAAAGAGTTACAGCCTTGGAAACTCATAGAAGCAGATCTACCTTGTCCTATAGCATCACTATGAGTTGGAATTGACTTGATATCAGTGGTTTTTGTTTTATTTTCAAAAAACATTGTTCAATGGCATATGAGGGCACCTCTTTCTGAACTTTTAATAGGTAAGGTATGCTATTACTTTTCCAGACAGGAGATAGTGACAAGTTTTGGCTAAAACAACCCATAACAATAAACTTGAGTGTGGGCTCTACTTGCTAGTTTCAATTCAACAGGATGTTTGAAGGGATGCCCTTCTGTATCAAATGAAAAACCCTAACCATTGTGGGCAGTTCAATTCCAATTCATAGTTGCCCTACAAGACCAAGTAGAACTGTGCCGCAGGCTTTCCAAAGCTCTAATCTGTACGGCAATGGACCGCCATTGTGTCTCTCCCAGGGAGCGGCTGGTGGTTTGAACTGCTAGCCTTCGGGTTAGCAGCCCAGCACTTAACTACTGCAGCACCAAGCCTCTTCCCACTTTGTATAGCTTTAAGAAATAGAAACATAAACCAATATATGGAAGATACAGTAAAAATTTAACTCAGTAAATGAAAGAGACTCTAATTTTGAGATGTCCATGTTGAAATGAATTTCCTAAGCAGTGCTTGGGGAACACGGCTCTGCAGAAGAGCTGGAAGGGAAATTCAAGTTGGGAGGAGATGATTGACCTAGATATTTTTTAGGTTTCTTCTATCCCTCAGAGCCCACAATTCTAATACTGGAGAAATTGATGAAGCTTTCCAAAATCAGCCCTGAGGTTGAAGGCCAGTCATCGGAGGAAATAAAGCAATTTAAATTCCAGGAAAATGTTTTCAAAGCCATTTGAAATACCAAACATATGAGGATAGGAAGGGACAGTGTTAAAAATGAATTGCCTTAGTCTCATTCTAGACTTCTGTCAATGTCTTTATCTTTTCTGATACATTATTTTGAGAAAGTAGATGAAATAATCCAGGACAATAGGCTCTATCTGTTTCTTTTGTCATTTCTCCCTCCCCCCTCAATCAGTGAATATGATATTTATTTGTAGAAGACAGAATCAGTTAAGGATTTAATCATTAATTTATCATTTTACTTGGTTTTGTAAATAGTAGGAATATAATATAGGCTTTAATAACAATAAATTTAAATATGTGGAGACTAGTTCATAATTATTTTGAATAGATTATGCTTTATCCTAATTTTTACAAAATATCTTACATCAAACAAATATAATATTGACTTGGAGGGTGAAATACAGTTACTTAATCTAAATATTAGGTTATTAATGGGTTATACAGACAGGTTTAGTTATGTTATTATATTAGAATACCTATAGAATTTTAATTTTTAAAACTGGTAAGTCGAATATTGGTATGTACTTTTCTTTTGCAAAATAATTAAAACTAATTGTTAATTATTAAGCTTTCATTAATGTGATTTTGTTCATGAGAAATTTCCTAGATCATTCTAGTAAAATATTATACAAAGCAAGTGGCAGGTACCCTGTTTTCATAGCAAATTATGTGCGTTATCAAGAAAGTTATCAGTAGAGTCTTTGAATCATGAAACTAAGTAGCATTACTATGCAAGACATTACATAGCTCAGTTCCCTGACATGACTAGTAGAAAGAGAATATGCTCCGAGATATTAAGGTTTCCTTTATTTTCCCAAATTGTATTCACTTTCCTTCTATGTCTTTCAGAGTTAACATTTCACCAGCAATCATTTTCTTGTGTTTGGTTTGGCAGTTGATGGATCATTTGAAAGCTGGAATTGAAGATGTGTGTGGGCAATGGAGCCACTACCAAGTGAGAGACAAGTAAGGAAGCTACGGATTTCGTTACCTGGGAAAGAATATTTGTGGCATGGAAAATCTCCAAAGGTTACATTGGAGCTAGAGGTGAAAATTAGAAAGAATCTGGAGGAACAGGATTAGGAAGATAAAAGTTTTGGGAACCATGCTATATGAACAGATTATTGGAAGTCCTGGGAATTCTTAACCTGGAAAACAAAGAGCTGTCTGGAGGAGGAAGCTATTGACTTGCTATGTGTAGGTTGCTTTAGAAGGAAGCAGTACAACTTTCGGATGGAACTCGAAGATAGAGAGTTTGAAACAATGAAAAGGCTTCCAGTAATAAGAACAACGTAGCTATGGAATAAAAGGTGTTTTCATTATCTGGCTCTGAGAGTCTCATTGAGCCTGGAGAAGGAGAGTGCTTTGTAGTTCTAGTCACTTGTTGGAGAATATGACATGAAGAAACAGTTGAAGTAGCCAAGCCGAGGATGTTTTCTCTCTGGGTTTGCCTTCCTTGCCTCCCAGCTCCCAAACATGTGGATATGGATGGTGCAAGAAGTCTTTATGCTGTTCAAATGCACAACCTGGATTTGAATTCAACTCTTACTTTAAAATCTCTTTCCTTCAAAGGGAACCATAGTAGTTTTAGACCCTAAGCATAATAGGCTAGTGGAAGGGGTACCGAGAGGTTTCTGAGACAGACAGTGAACTTGGTGGAGTCATGTTGAGAAAAGAGAAAATAAGAATGACTCTCAGTCTTCCAGATTGGGAGCCAATGCAGGAGCAAATACCGCGATTAAACATATAGATTATAAATTATATATACAATACATAACATATAATATATAAATTATAGAAGAATGTTGAGAGAATAATTAATTGATGCCATTTAAGGTATTTTTCAAATACATGCTTAGATAGCATGAGCATTTAGTCTGAGGTTCTCATTTGTGAATAGCCCATCACTGAATTCATGCATTGGTGAATCACTACCCGGGTGGGGACAGTGGCAGCTGACTGAGAACAGAACTCTGAGAAGCTCTTGTTCATATGACACAGATAAGAGAGATGGAAAGGCAGAGGAGACTGAAAAAAAACGGGTCAGAGAGACTGGAAGGACAAGAGGAGTCAATCAGATGTGGAGGACATGAAGCAATGACCCAGGGCATCTAGAAGCACAAGGTAGTTAGTAAGAGCACCAGTGACCGATGGGTGTGACTATTAGATACACACGAAGTAATAACATTTGCTATTGAGTTGGTTTTGATTCATCAGGACCGATGTGTCACGGTAGAACTTCTCCATAGGGTTTCGATGGATGACTTTCCAGAAGTGGATCGCCGTGGGGCCACTGGGTGCGTTGCAAACGCTAGCCTTTTCATTAGCAGCAGAGCTCCTTTACCATAGGGACTACCTGGCAGGAAACCTATTTCTGTTGAGCTGATTCCAGTCCATGGCAATCAGATAGAACAGAGTGGAACTGCCAGTGCAGGCTGTCTCAGGTTGGAATCTTTAGGGAAGCAGGCTGCCCACAGAGAACCTGGAACCCCCGACCTGTTGATCAGCAGTCAAGTGCTTAACCATCGCTCCCCCAGGGCTCTTTTGCACAACCTACAAACTCCTGTTGTGCAGCTCAAAGGGACCTTTATAAGAGGGCTGTCTGAGCCGTGAAGGGTAGGAAGCTGAGGACAGTGGGTTAAAGCACAAAGAGAAACGATATCTTAAGGCAGCAGAGCAGAAAAGGCTGCAGAGCAACTCAGGGCAAGAACAGGCATGGTAGGTGTCAAACACAAATCCCCAGGATCAGGGACTCACAGACGGTGTGAATCACACCTGGAGGGGACTGAATTGATAAGGAGTCGAACTGGTCCAAGGTCTGGGAAACCAATCAAAAGATAATAAGCCAGCAGTCCAGGAAGTTAGGCTCCCTTCCCGAAAATCAATCAGGCAGACAGACTCCTCTCTGAATGTAACATGATTGAAAGGGTTGGAAATTCGTGCACCAAGCGAATGGCAGACTCTGGGGGCGGCCACGTGCCTACGTGCAGCTCAGTCTCTAATGGGTCGGCCCGAGAACAGGACAATAGCCAGCCTCCATCCGTGTCTAGCCTATTCAGTATCTCTGTCATTTAGACTGTTGGGACATATGTGGCCTTTTCTTGTTTTGTTGTGTTGTGTTGTGTTTTGCATTTCCCCCCTTAATTGGCAGGATTCAAACCGATCTGCAGCATAATGGGGCAAAACTACTGTAACTCCCGGACCATTTAAACTTAGTGGGTTCTAGCTGAATAGGCCGGCATTACTGTAAGTGCAGCTGCCGCTGTTATGAGCTATTAGAATGGAACACTTGTTCAAAAGCCTCACACCCCCCCACCCCCATTTCGTCTTACAATTGATGCTGAGCTCGGCTGTGCCGCCCCGCTCCCTTCTGACGCACCCGCTTTGCCCTGATTGCAGCTTGTCCCTTCCTTTTGTTTGGTTGATTTTCAATGCGGGTAGGCTGGTAGGCCAGTCTTTTTTCACGTTTTAAAAAGTACACATACTATGACATATTTTTAAAATTATGTCCAGTCATTGCCCTTGTGTTTTTCAGAATAAAGGCAAGTAGATTGTTATTTTTAAGAAAAATGTCTACTTATCTAACAGCATGGGCAGAGATGAGGGATTTTTTAAAATGTCACTTTTCCTTTTCAGGTTTAAGAAATTCGATCATAGATATTTACGAAAAATCCTAATCCGAAGGAATCAGCCCAAATCAAGCATCGTGTCCTTGTACAAGAAGCTGGAAATGAAACAAGCCATTGAGATGGTAGAGACTGGGATACTCAGTTCCACGGCATTCTCGATACCCAACCAGTAAGTCCTGTCTGCTTTTTGATCCAGACTTTGAGTTTGATTCCCAAAGGGGACTAGCCCATGATGACATTTGAAGGTCAGACTGGGAGGGAAGAGGCAGAAATAGGAAGAAGGAATCCTGAAATAAGGGTTCTTATTGAGACTTGGCCCAGACCCAACATGTTTCTAACCTACTGTCTGAAAATTCTTTCCTAGCAAAAGTTATCTATTTATTGATTGTCTTATGACGCCTTTCATGGGTCAAGGGGACAAGTGAATTATGGAATGGTAAGATATTTTATAAGCCTTTCTCTTTCTCCTTCTGCCTAAAATCCTTATTCTTCAGAGTACCAATTCTTTGGGGGCATTTCTGATCTTTTATTTCTTCTAACTTTTCTTCCTTTTATAACCACTGATCTATAGATCTGATGGGTCAGGAATCTGGAGAGATGTTCTGCAGATTTTGAGGATCCTGCTGTTACATTTTTTCCCTCTATTACGTCATTTCATGAGGAGAGACAGGGTCAGCCTCCTCTGATGCTAACTTGGATTTGAAGATGAGTGGCAGTAGTGAAGAGTTTCTGGATGGAAGTTAAGGGCTGGGGTGCTAACTGAAAGGCTGGTGGTTTGAATCCACCCAGAGGAGCCTGGGAAGAAAAGATCTGGTGGTCTGCTTCCAAAAAGTCGAAGGAGTGCAATTCTACTCTACAACATATGGGATCCCCCTGTTTTGTTCTAGGTAGTAGCAAGGGGTGTTATTTGGTGGGCAACTTCAAAAGGAAACTGTTTTTGGTAATTTCGTCTACAGTACGGGTTGGTGTGAACCTTAACCTGCGTCAATGTGAGTGAAGAGGCACCCTGCTGAGTTGGAGTGGAAGTGAGGGACATAGTTAGAGAAGATACCAGTCTATAACTCCATCATTATACAATAGTTTCCCTGTAGAGCTTGGCACTGCTCTGAGAGCATCTATATACTAATTGTCCAGAAAATTAGCTAGGTAAGTTTTAAAGCTGTCTCAGCTCTCCCAGGGTACTTGGTCTGACATTTAGCAAAATACTTCTTCAAAGTCATAGGAAGTAATTTACCTCCCAAAGATGCCCCGTTTTCTTCCAGGAATTGATTGATGAATTGGGGGACATCATCACAGCATACTATATTTCGGAGAAGGCACCCTCACCTCCATCCATCCTGTCATGTTTAACAGATAAAAACATGTGGTCATGAGCTTCCCTTAGGCCCTCACCTTTAATAAAGAAGCTGAGATCGGAGCTAAGAATGGGTAGCACTGAAGTTGACACTAATGTCTGAGTGTTATTTCGGAGATAACACCTTCATCCCTTACCTGTTAATGAATCAGAAACACCCTCACCTTTCTTACATGACCTGGGAAAATCTGAGCATCCAAAGAAGACTCCCTGAGGGAACCGAGGTATAAAGAGAAAAATGTCTTCCTTATTTCTCAGCCAAGTTGTTTGTGTTTGTTTGTTTTAGTGCTTCCCATTACATGGCTTTAAGGAAACGGCTGACACTAAAATGGGACTGTGTTGATACACATTTATTGGCAATGCCATGCTTAGATGAGAGCCTGAGGCAGAAGAAAAATTCAGTAATATCAATCTTGTCTTTACTTAAAATGTAGATATTTTATTCATTGTTGATTTTTGCATGAATATTTTATCTAGTATTGAATGAAAACATTCTTTATCTTGAGTATTCGTTTTTTTGGCCACCCCTTACATTGTGTGCTGAGAGTGAGTGTCTCACTTACTTGATTTTAGACCCAGCACTCCTTCTTGGACTACTGTTACGTGCCAGAGGAGCCCCGGTGGCGGGCTGGGGCTTAGGCACGGGGCTGCAGATCACACAGGAGTCCAGTCACTATCAGCTGCGTGGGAGAAAGTAGAGGCTGTCTGCTCCTATAAGGAGCCTATATTGCATTGCTGTTTGGAAATAACTCTATGGCAGTGGATTTGATTTGGTTGGTTTCTTTATCACAAGCACTGTGGACACAGACACAGTCCCTGACACCCTGGAGATAATACTCTAACAGGGTCAAAGTCATTACCAAATTGCCGCCTAAGCATACGATCATACAGAACAGGGAGCTAGCAAGTCCAACACAAAGTGTAAGAGGTGAGCATCATCTGGGCCCCCAAATTTTATCTGCTCACCCAAGGATGAACTGGAACTACCTGGGTACTGTAGAGCTAGCTGGATGCTGTCCAGGTTCTGACTGTTTAGGACATTAGGGACTTCCTGGATTGGATAGCTTACTGGTTATGTGAATAGTTGATGCAGATACGTAGAAGTATTTATCTTAAGTGAGAATCAGTCTATCATGTGGTTAAACATATTATGAATCTTGGCATTAGATTACATAAGTCATAGAAGTTGCCCAGTTTCTGACCTCAAGTCAATTTTTAAACCAGCTTTATTAGGAAGGGGTCACCTTGCTTAGTCCATTAGTTTTCAGCCACAGATTCAAGATTAGCAAGAGAATCTTCTAGAGATGAGATTTTCTTCCTTCAATTGCCAAAACCAGTGAGTTAATTTAGCTGGGAGAGGGGATTTCTAAAAGCTGATGTTTAATACGAGGTTAGCATTTAAACTTATTTGATCTTGACAGAAATCTGTAGGACATCTAGCGAAAAGGAATTCCTCTCCTAACATCAAAGTCACTAACGTTTTCAACAACATACTTTCATACAATAAGAGGAAAAAGAAGTGTGTACTTAGTTCGCTTTTTATTGTTGTGTCTGAGATGATAACAGCAAAGCACACATTAATTTTTTTCCTTCAGAAATTGAGGCAATTGTTTTTTGAAGGGGTTTAAGTTTCCAAAACCCCGTGTGTTTTAGGAGAGTGAGTCCCAGAAGCTGTAGACAGCACAGTGCAGATGATGTTCAAACCCATGGTCTTTATGGGTCTTCTCTTATTTGACCCTCGGACCAACCCTGAGAAATTGGTAGAGTATGCACTTTGATTCGCACTTTAAATCTAAGGCATTCTATCTGGCCAGGGAGTGGTCAGCGTTTATAAATGTCAGATAAAAGAGACTCAAACGGATTACAAGTGTTGACATTACAAATAGTGATGGATCCCACGTAGGAGCATATTCACAAGAGGAAAATGCATAGAGCAGAAAGGCATTTGTGAGTCTCTGGAGTGGGGGGGCAGGGGATAGTGGGAAATGGGGATTATTGCTAAAGGGCCCTGGGTTTCTGTTTAGAGACATAAAAACCTTTTGGAAATGGAAAGTGGCGATGATAGTACAACCTAGCAAAAATAGCTGATGTGATGAATTGTTACCTAAAAACAGCAAAAATGGCAAATTTTAACTAGATATATTTGGCTCCAGTAAAGCTAAAATTAAAAGCATTAGTGCTTAAACATTTTTATTAATATCAAAGGGATACTAAATACTTATAAAATGATGCATAAGAAGTTATATTTCATTCAAAATATATTTCAAACTTCCTGATAATTTTACCATGTCATTTTAAAAGTAGTGTGAAGTACACATAGAACATTTTAATTGACCACCTGGTGACCGCTATTAGTCTAAATTTATACATTCTTATACTGAAGACCCTGGAACTCTGAGCTGAGCATCATTTCCTTTCTGCACTGGAACTATGTATGTCATGGGGAGAAGTGACGTCATCTCTCCTGCTCTTCAGTCATTCTAAATGGGGTCATTTCGGGGCCCTCCCCATAAAGACACGGGCTACCCATCCACAGAGAACAGATCCTAAGCCGTTATCTAAGCAATTCAAAGAGAGGGTTCTTCGAAATGAGTTGGGGTGTAACATGTGATCTCTGGAGGATGCATACTGTGGCACAAATAAACCATCTTTTCCATTACGGATTTCAAAATGTGTTTAGGTGTGAAGTTTCTTTTCCCATTATTATCACATTGGACAAAACAAGAGGTCTCTGAGCCTGTTATTCAAAGTTGTTTAGATTCAAATGCTCCCAGTTTGATGTTCATAGTCATAAAATTATGAGAGAGTTTTTTTGAAAGAGATTTCTTTTTTTCTGAATGTTCCAACAACGAAATTCTTTTCATTCCCAATTTCATTTTTGTGGCCTAATAATTATGACCGATTTAATTTTTCAAAGATTTTATCATCCCTATACGAATAGTTCTGAGGTGAAATGAGAAGACGGTGCCTGGAGCGCTCCATGCGGCTGAGGGGAGAGCCTGGTGGAGCGCTCCTGGGGTCTCCTGCACCGTGCTCACCAGTCCTCTGCGTCATTTCACGCCATAGCTTCTCAGTGTGGATCAGTGGAAGACAATGGTTTGGGAATTTTAGTATTATTATCGCCAGACAGTAGCTAGGAGAAGTTAAATCTCCTTCCTAAAGTCCTGTTCCTTCAGAAAGTCACCGATTACAAATCAGGGAGTGCACCATTAGTGCACGTTATCAAGTTAGTTAAACTTCAAGTTTAACTTTGCCTCCTTGGCTTGCCTCTTTGGTAGTTTCATTATAAACACAGACAGAGGAACCATTTGTTCAGCTGTTTCTCTTAGCAGTAGAATACACTAGAGGTGTGCCCAGATTGTGAGTGTTTGGGGGTGGGCTGAGGTAGAGGGGTGTATTTAATAAGAATACATTTTATTTGTAAGACATTTAAACAGTTAGGTTGAAATACCCTAGCGACATTTAGATCACCCAGGGTGGTAATAAAATATTAATAGGAGTGATTTTTGTAGCACTGAAGCATGGAAATTCTGATTTGAGTAATTTTTTAGAGTGGTATTAATCAGCCTATAGATAGCATTGCAAAATAAAATTCAGACATAACTTGATATCCATTATCCAAGCTCTTAAAAATCCCTTGCAATCATATATTACTTGAATAACTCCTTACTATTCATGGCTATGTTTTGCTAATGTTTAGAAAAACATATTTTAAAACATGATCTATATTGAAACTAATGATAATTCACCTCTGTGATCAATTATACAAAAACCTTTGATAAACGGGTACTAAATCCATCAGTAGTTCCCTTCTGCAAGAAGAAGGGTTGTTGTGTGTGTAGGGGGAGCAGGGGGAAATGGGGGTAGCTCTGAAAGAATTTATGTTAAGATGTTAATAGAGGAGATAGTATTTTTTAAAATTAAAAAAACTAAGTCCTTTGCTGTCAAGTAGATCCTGACTTAAAGCTCCCTATAGGAAAGGGTAGAACTGCCTGATAGGGTTTCTAAGGCGGTAATCTTTATGGTTGATTATGTGGACTGCCACATTTTTCTCCCTCCGACAAACTCGTGAGTTTGAACCACTCATATTTGGGTTACAGTTGAGTGCTTAACCACCGTGGCTCCTTGATAATATTCAAAGGAGGAGTTAATTTGCTACTTTTTGTTCAGATTTTCTACCCAGGACAAACACAGAACCCTACTGCCATCAAGTTGATCATAATTCCCAGCAACGCCAAGATTATATATCTTTATAGGAGCGGGTAGCCACATCTGTCTCCCTCAGAGGATCTAGTGAACTTGAACCACCACCCTTGTAATTAGCAGTCCAATGCATACCTGGCAGTACCACTAGAGCTCTTTAATTTTCTGCAGTGAATATATATTATTTCTGTAACAAAAAGTTGTGTTGCTGTCGTTAACTGTCAAGTTTGAATCAAACACATTAGTCACATGAGAATTTTGAACTTGACCAATGCCATGACTCTGAACTGTCCAAGGGCAGTGGTGCTCTGGCTACATTTTGCGCACCTCCGAGGAGCTTGTGCGAAAGAAATGGTGTGGAGGGCGGCGGGGCTGCAGTGATGAGTGGCCTCCTGCTTCTAAAATGTCATAAACAGGGCTCATTGCTTGAACCGGAACAGGTTCCTCTGGCGAAAATGACCCACTTCTCTTGGTAAACATGACTCTAGTTTGTTACAATTGTTTTTTAAAGATACAATCTCTAAAAGGAAAAATTCCAAGATAAATGTAGTCATAAAATTTTTAACGTTTCCTTGGATCGGTGGTACTTAAAATGTACTGGGTAGAATAGTGTTGATGAGTGATAGGTTTGTTACCTGTTTGCAGTCAAGAAGCGAGAGTAGGCTTTTGGCTAAGCCATTGTATTCCTTTTGATTTTGCATTTGCTTTGTATTTTACTGTATCTTTCCATTTTTAATAATTGATTTGTATTATTTTACAAAAATGTGTCAGTGAATGACAAACTTGAGGGAAGAAAACAGCAGGTCTTTTTTACCAACTTAAACCCTTTTTAAAAAACGACTTAGCAACTAAGTCCACATGGAAGAAGCAGGCCATCGTCAGTCACCAAAGGATTGTGAGTCACATAATCCGAAGTCAAAGGAGGGATTAGTATCAGAGTCCAAATTGTGAGAATCTGATTTTCAGAAGACGATGGACAACAGTGGGGCTCAAGATACGTTTGTGGGAACTACATAGGAAATAAGCCACCGGTGATCTCCGTCTCTTCATACGTGAGGGATGAGAGGAAAGTGGTTACTACACAGAGTCCACTGGAGAGATGAGTGTAGAAGATCAAAGGGCTAAACCTGACTTGAACAGTCAAAATCTTGTCAGTTGATCCCTCCTTTGATGCACGCTGGACCTGATCCGTTTTTCACAATTTTCTGTATACTTGTTTTGTTATACATTTTTTTCATATTAGGGTTTGTTTCAGATCTAGAGCAACTCATGTATAAGAGAGAGTTTTATATAAAAGTTAAGTGTGCATCAAGAAAACATCCCAACCCAGTGCTGCCCAAGCCTACAAGTCCAACATTAACCAATTAATCCATATGTTCAATTCCAATCCACAAAGTCCTCCTCCATCTCACAAAACAGACACAATTATGCCAACTGCAGGAGGAAAGCCAAGTCATTGAATGTGTAAAGCATCCCAGCGCTGGCAGGGGTCTCTACACAGGTGCTCCAGCACCCAGGCCTGCATCGGGGTAGGTCCATGTGGCTTCTCCTTGGGGATGTTTTGCAGGAAGTCAGCCTTGCCAGCTGAAGCAGCAACTGGCTAAGGCAGCTGCACCCTGGTCCAACCATCAGAAAGCAAGAGACCCGAGAACTCGAAAGGCGAAGCTTACTGAGTCATTTATCCTCCCACCCTTCATTTAATCCCACATGTGTTTATCGGCCAGGTTGGCACAATAAACTAACTAACTCAGTATATTTACATGTTAAGAATTAGGTAGCAGGAAGACATTGGACCACAACTCAAGTCGTCCCTCAATGCAAGAACACTTGGTTCTAATAACCTGGCATTCTATGATGCTCACCTTGCCGACATTAGGTCACTTTCTTAAAGTTGTGTAATGTCTTTCTGTTTTCTGGCATATGAAACGCAGGATTGATGAAGACTTTATAGGGACAGCAAGTAGAATAAGGGTTTTGGGGTGACACAATGGTGGTGGTGGGGAGGGGATAAAGGCAGATGATGTCAAGGAGTCCAGGAAGGAAAAGAATGTTGAAAACTGTGGTAGCAATTGTATAATACAGCTTGACATGATTGAACTATGGAGTGATATGATATAGAAGGGTGTACCCCACCCACACAAAATGGATTCTTTTTTAAAGCTGTGTTTAAGTGTTTTTACAAAACAACCTTATTTTTGTTAAGTACTCTCCATTACACATAGTACATTTGTCAAATCTGCGATTCCATTCTTGGAAACATTTTTCAAACGTACCTGTTTGAATGGCGGACAGCACCTCCCTTGGATTTTTCTTCACCTTTTCTACATCATCAAATCACCGTCCTTTCATGTCCCTCTTCATTCATGGAAACAAAAAGAAGTCGCATGGAGTGAGGTCAGGTGAATAATGTGTGTGGAGCAAGAGAGGCACGCCAACAAGTGGCACACTGAGATGGCTGCTTGAGCAGGTACATTGTGGTGGCAGCAATGTCAGTCCCCCATCTGCCACAAATCAGGCCCTTTTTTGGCCACACACTGTTATGCAATCTTTTCAGAACCTCTAAATAGAAAGCTTGATTAACGGTCTGACCTGGTACAATGAATTCCAAAGGCACTATCCTCTTCACATCAAACAAACAAAACAACAATAAAAAAAAAAAAGTGAGCCTCGTCTTGATCTTTGATATCACTTGATGAGCTTTTGGGGGGCAAGGTGACAATAGTGTCAACCATTGGCTTGATTGATATTTGCTTTTGGAGTCATAAGAATAGCGCCATGTCTCGTCACCAGTGATGACCGTGGGAAAACATGCTGGGTTGCTTCAGAGCTGTGCTTTCCAAACAAGGCATGTTTCCACCGGACGCTCGTGCTCCTGGTCAGTCAGCACCCGCAGCACAAATTTCACAGCGACTCTTCTCATTCCCAAATCTTCTGTTAATTCCCAAATCCTTCTGGCTGAACGGAGCTCCAAGATAGTCCAGATAACTTCCTCATCTCTTCAGTGGTTGTCGGGCTTCAAGCACAAGTGGACACATTTTGTCAACACTTCCCTCCATTCGGAACATTCATGAGCATCCAGAATGAAGTCTGCCATCCATCAACATTTCACCTTTAGGAAATGAGGAAACCACTTGTACACTTGAATTTTTCCCATAGCTCTGTCCTTTTAAGCTGTGTTCAACATCACAATAGTTTTTGTAGCATTTCTCTTGAGCAGGAAACAACATTTCACAGCTGTGCACTGTTCTTTGAAATCAGCCATCACACAAAAAACAAGATTTGAGCAAAACTACTCTTACAAAAAAATTCACTGTGACCAGGGAGGACCTTCCTAGGTGATGCCACTGGGTGCATTAACTCAGAGCAAGTGGCTCAATGCGAGTCTAGCGGGACAAATGTGTACCATGAAAGCTTTGCTCAGTGGAGGTTTTTTTTCTTCTGTTTTTTGGGGGGATACCCCCTCATATGTATTAACTCTCACTTGATAAATTTTTAAAGGGACTTAGAATAATCCCCACACAAAAAGGTATAGGCTAAGGAACCATGCATGTCATGCTGTAAGTTTAAGTTTGAGGTTTGACTATCATAATATAAGCTAATGTTTTGATATTTCACATAGATTTATTAATGAATTTAATGGATTTTTAATGTAATTTAGTGTGATTTGTTAATGTAATTTAATTTAGCAGATTAATCCATTTTGTATTTTTGTAAAAATACAATTTAATAATGAAAGCAATAAGAAACTATATCAAGACAAGAGCTTTCAAGCTTTAAGTTTCCACACCTCTAGCTCTAATGGAAGAATAATGCCTGGATTCCTTCCAATGATGTTTCCAGGGTCCAGAGGATACAAGGAACCAAAAGGCTTTCCCCCGAAGATGTGGAGTCCATGAAGGACATTCTGACCCACAACATGTACCAAGTTCGACAAAGGGTGCGTAGAAACCACATGCAATATCCCTACTTCCTGTCCTTGGAACCAGTTCTCCAGGAATCAATTTCTGTTTATGTTATCCTTTTTAAGACAGCCTTCCATTTCTCTCTGCTTTGTTTAGAGAACAAACACTCAATTGTTAGGTTTCTGCTGAAAAAAATTAGACCGTGTGGCACAAAAAGAAATGCAAACCCAGTGGCTGGCTCTAGAGGTCAGGCTGCGCTAGCTCGCTCTCCAGCCTGTAATTTCCAGACCTGTCAGGTCCTCCCCTCCCTTCAGACAGACAGGTGGGAAGCCAAACTCAGCCACCAGCACCGCAGACAGAAGATGGCACCGGGGCACTCATGGCAGCCAAGTTGCTTCCAGGTTACTGGCCACGACAGAGTTTAGAAAATTGAAATGGATAAGAGTCCAACATCGAAAAGACAAGTCTTAACACAAAAGAAGCAGGTTATGAAGTGGAAATTAGTCATTGAAACTAGTCTAAAGTAGGTAGGAAGAATATTTCTAAGGGGAAATGTGTGAATCCTTCTGAAACTTTTATTTTCTCAAATAAAATTTAAACTTGTCTTTAAATCAAGTTTAAATCACAAGGTTTTTCAGGCCTGTGGATTAAATTGTCTATCACAATTTCTCAGCATGATTTTAAGTTAATTCACTGTGACCTTGGGTTCAGTGCCTTCGATCATAGACATGGTGAGACAAAGAAATTGGTATAAAAAAACAACAACAACAAAAAAACAGGGAAGTTAGTTACCTCACTGTTCAAGGTCACGGAACAAATTCAGACAGAACAAATTCAGATTAAGAACTTCTATTTCAACCCCTAACCAGTGCTCACACCTATCGAATTCAAAGTGTGTTCGTTGTCTGGCTTCCCATTTCTGAAGAGTCAATGAGCCTCTCTTCCAGCCCAAACCATCGGGGTGGGGTCTGAAGCAGTCATAGCAGGCTCGCAATAAATTCCACGGCAGACGATCGCATTCTGCTGCAGATAAGTAGATCCAAACTTCTCGGTCTGAAAGTCGCCTGCAGTTCCGTGAGGAGGAGGATGATGCAAAGGGCACCCCACACTCAGCCTTTCTCCATGTTGATGAAGGTTATATTCAGGGAAAGGTCCAGAAATGAAGATGAAGATCCTCCACCCAAATATACACTAAGTAAGGTTAATTTCCCATTCTGTATTTTATTCCTTTGGCACAAGGGCCCAGGTGGCCAACTGTTCTTTTCTTTTGTGCTCCTACTCAATCTGCCTTTAGGAGCATCTAAGCTATACAGCATCCGACGTTCTTGTTGTCTCCACGTTTAAACACATAGACTATGTTTAAAGTATTGAATGCTGACCACCGTAGGGAAATGAGGAAAATGTCATTAATAAACAAAAAAAAAGTTAGGGTTTCTGCTTCCTGCCTGCAATTTTATTATGATAAGAGAATGAAGCTCCCCAATCCTTCCCTTATTATCTTTCATTTCTAACCTTTATTTTTTACAAAGGTCATGTGACCCCTCACTTCTGTCATGGTCTACCTACATTTGTGAAGGTAAACTGAACCCAGCAATGTAACTCAATACATCTACTTTGTGGCCAGTGGACCATTTGCAATCCGGGTGCCATTCAGCCTGGGTGAGCGACCACTAGCTTCTCACAGCCCAGGGCTGGCTGTTGGGGCATTTCTCACTGTTTAGCCCCTGGAAAACACCATCTTAAACTTGAGGAGTCAGGACCGTGCCAGGAGGAGCGCAGGCGTTCACGTTCCCGCTGGGTAACAGCTGAATCCCCGAGCTGAGCTGGCTCCTCTGTGTCTGGCACTTTGGAAGGCTCTGGCCACTCCTGATGGGGGCCCCTTCTCTTCATCAAGTCTAGCACAGGCCATTCCTTGCTGAAGAAGCAGGGACTAATTTCTGGAGTAGGTTCTAGAATCTGCTTTTCTGTGGGACTGCTCAGAAGTAGTTGTACAGGAACGCAAGGGGAACAGAGGCTGAGAAAAACTCTTTCTAAACTTACAAGTGAACACATGGCCTTCCGTCCAGACCTCAAGGAAAGGTCAAAGACTGGTTGGTAATTTCTGGGCAGCCTTAATGATCAGCCGACTCTCAAGATTGCTACTTACATCCAAAGAAGAAAATAAATCGTTCCATTGTTATCAAATATTTAATGCACATTTGAAGGATACCAGATGTTAGAAACTCTACATTGAATAAGACAAAGTTCTTTCTCCTTTAGAACTTGAGGTTTAGTGGGGAAAAAACGTTTACCATAATCGCCAACTTCTTCATTAATGAGTAGAATTAAGGAAAACGAAGACCTACTATGCTCCCTCCTTGATGACACTCACTGTCATCAAGTTGATTCTGACTCAGACTCATAGTGACTATGCTCCTGAGAGATGGGTGAAACAGATACATCTGTGATTGCTCGATGTGAGGAAAACAGAAGATCCATTCACCCAAATCTTCTTGAAAATATAACTGGGTCTTCAAGGTCTGTCTTCAAATAAACAGCCATGTAAATGAAGCATCGACTAAGTCCATGTGGAGGCAGCAAATCAGCCTGCATTATCCAAAGATTGTAAATACTATAATCCAAATCTGACGGAGGAAGTAGTATCAGAGCTTAAACTTTGAACACCTGGTTTATAGAAGGCTACGGATGATGGTGGAAGGCCAAAGGTCCCCACAGGGATTGCCTCTGACCCTAGACCAGGATGTGAATAGCGTTGCTGTCATGAGAAGAGCATTGGAAAGATTATTGCACATGCAGCCAGTTTAAAATTTAGCACCTTATCTTTTTTTTTATTTAAACATTTTATTAGGGGCTCATACAACTGTTATCGCAATCCATACACACATCAATTGTGTAAAGCGCATATGTACATCATTCTCAAAACATTTTCTCTCCACTTAAACCCCCGACATTAGGTCCTCATTTTTCCCCTCCCTCCCCACTCCCCACTCCCTCATGAGCCCTTTTTGCTCTCTCTTTTGACCCATTTTACGTTTGTTTTAGTTTTTAGTGTTTTCGGCTTTCTTTTCACTTGAGGTTTTGATCTGTTTTACTTTGCTATTATTGTTAGTTTCTGCTGTTGTTGTTTTTGTTTGGTATGCTTCCCTGGATATGAAATCCAGGATAGGTAAATCTATAGAGACGGGATTTGGATTAATCTTTTCTTGGGGGCATGACAGGAGAGGTTTTGGGAGCAGGAATGGGGAGCTAATTACAATAAGGACAAGAAAAGGAAATATTCTAAAGTTGATTGCTGTGGTGATTGTACAACTTTTCTTTATGTTATCGAGCTATTGAATTGTATTATATGTGAATTATACATCAATAAAAAAGCTATTTTTTTAAAAGCATTTCTTGTGAGAAGAAGGGAAAGGTCAGTTTAGCATTTTGTTTGTTTGTTTGTTTGTTCCCTTTGTCTGAGACCTATGACTTGTCTATGGAACATTGAGAAACAATTGTCTATTTTGTGAGACTTCAGAGTCCTGGTGGAGTTGTGGATGAGCCACTAGCCTGCTCATTGCAACATCAGCCATTCAAAGCCACAGACGCTCAGCAGAAGAAAGATGACGCTGTGTGCTCCCAGAAGGATTTGCAATCTCAGAAGCCGAAGGAGCAGTTCTATTCCACCCTTTGGCTTTCCTATGAGTCACAATAGATGCTGATGGGGGGCTGGGTTTATTTGGAAAAGGTCACAAATAACCGCTTGTAGATACATGGAAACACAAGCAATACACTGAAAGCTAATGAAACAACGATAACGCCACTGCCAACCCCTCCTTGTTCTAAACAGCTTCCTCTGTTCCGACGGGAACCTCGGTCTCGGTTATCTCATGAAGGACCATCTGAGGGCCCCATTATGAACCCATTGATGAAATGTTAATGAAGTTTAACTACACTTGCTGAGAGGATGAAAACAAATGGCGATATTAACATCTTCTTTTCTCGCCCCATGGAATATCTCCTGACATTCCCAAGAGGGTGTCTCCCCACCAAGGAGTCCCCTGGCTTTGGGAAAGGTGTCTCAGCCCTTTGCAGGTTGTCCGTGGCCTGGCCCTGCCTCTCTGGTCTCCTTTCCAACTACATTGTGAGCTGTACTCACTCTTCTATGATGATGAATCAGTTCCTAGCTCTGCTCAGGTGGCCCTTGCACTCACTCAGTTGTTTCATGTCTTAGCTCACATGTTCCCTCTTTCTGATTTTGTTCCACTCCTTCGAAGTTCAGCTCACTGAAATAAACCTTCCCCACTCCAAGACTGAATTAAGGCCCACTGTTTTATATTCTGGTGACTCCTTTCATATTTCAGGACTTCATCACTGACTTTAACATATCATACACTTGTTTATTTGACTTCCCTTTAAGGGAAGCTTTTTGAAGACCAGGAGCCAAACATTGTTTTGTTTTTAAACTTGGTGCAAACCACAGCATCTCGCACCTACCACTCTTGTCCTGTGTCATTACATCGCTGCTGACCTCACCTTCCATAAAGGACAGAATAAGGCTTCCAAGACAATACATCTTTAGAGAGAAAAGTAGCCACCTCATTCTCCTGAAGTCTGGTGACTTTGAACTTGACACCTTTCAGTTAGCAGCTCAGTCACTGATCCCGGTGCCACCAGGAATCCTTATCTGCCACATCTGAAAATAAAAAAATGTATATAGATATATATACAGATAGATAGATGATATAGATATACATATACATATACATATAGATAGATTGTTGTCAAAGACTATTGCCTACTGCTTGTACTGTCAAACAATGAACAGATCTTTCTTGGAAGAAGTAGTCAGAATGCCCCTTAGAAGCTGGGATGGCAAAATTTTATCTCATGTACTTTGGACAGGTCGGCAGGAGGTACAACTGCCTGGAGAAGACATCAAGCTTGTAAAGTCGAGGGTCGGTGAAAGAGAGAAGACCCTCAATGAGGTGGACTGACCCAGGGGCTGCAGCAGCGGGCTCACACATCAGTCATTGTGTGATTGTGACCTGGCTATGTTTTATGTTGCACATAAGGTCACCGTGAATCAGAACCTCCTCACGAGCACCTCACGATAGCAAACACTTTTACTCAAAAGAACTTTTGGAATTGATGATGCTGATGCTGGTAAATGGTAGATATTTATTCCTGTGCTTCAATTTCAAAGTTTAAAAAAAATAACCCTGGTGGAATTCCCAAAGTGCCACATATTTTGACATTTTAGCTAAAAATCTCAGAACCACTGTTCTAGCATTTAAAAATAAAATAGAACTGGGGTGAGGAAATGAGTCTGTAAGGCAGCCAGTGTGGGGGTAGGTTGCAAGAGCAGTAGAGAAATGGAATACAGCCCGAGAACACTTGCCTTCGTTTCAGGGAGAGGCAGAGATACAGGTTCCAAACAGAGCTCTGCCCTCATCGGGGATGACCTTCGGCCACATACCTTGAATCCCTGGGACTGCCCATCAGGCTTGCTGATCTCTCATAGGCGGCAATGGGCCCAGATCTCCTCCAAAGACTTCCTGCTCTGTGTTTGTTGCTTTGTGTTTTTGCTGTCACCTCCTGAGGCTAAAGTTCGCCTGGGAGATGTCCTTAGGTATTTGTCATTCCATTCTTTCTGCAGACCCTGTCCTACAACAAATATAACCTCAAACCCCAATCGAGCGAGAAGCAGGCCAAGGAGATTCTGATCCGTCGCCAGAACACCTGGAGGGAGAGCGTGCGGAAAGGCCACAGTCTCCCATGGGGAAAGCCGGTACAGATTTGGACGGCTGTCTTGGGACATTCGTTTACTGAGCAAATGTTTACTACCTGATAACCGGGCTCGTTCCTGTACAGGGCCTCTTTGGGTGGACTACTCTTGAATGTATCATAAATGACCCTTGTTTCCAGAGAATCACACAAGTAAGAAGGTGCAACCTCCTTTTCCGGGTCTGGGCTTTCAGAACTTGAGGCCATGGAAGACTTGCTAGTGAACTGGATTTTAGAAGTGGCTTGGGGCCAGGACAGGCACGCTGGGCTGTGTCCAGGGACAGGCATTATGGCATTTAGACTGAACATTCTAGGAGAATATCCAGGGACCAGAGCATCTGTTTCTAAAGGGCTTATTTCTACTCTCAGGAAGATAATGAGGAGAAGCACCTTTTTGCCAAGACACCTGGGCCTCTTCTTCATCAAACCCTCTGTGTGCATGTGCTCTATTTAAAGCCACCTCCCACCAATACGACTAGGATTGCTATATGCAGACTGGTCTAGAGTAGACCCTAATCACTAAGCTCGTGAACGTCTGCTAGTATCTTTGAGAGACTCGTGAGAGTCCATTTTACTGTGGGCGAGCAAGGTTATTAACATCGAAGGCTGAAGCAGTGCAGAAAGCACTAATGCAAACACAATACTTCAGGATCAACCAATGTCCGTCACCTTATTTGCCATGTGAAACATTTAACTGTCGTAATTCTGCATTTTATCTCCGTTTGTTACTCACAGGCCGGAACCAAAAACATCCGCTACCTCTCCTTTCCATACAGTGATCTTCAACTTGCGAGGGGAGAGGCAAGGGCTGCGGAGTTCCCAGGTAATGCGCATGCGTCGTCCTCTTGTAGGCCGGGTTAGGAAATGTTTTCTACAAAGGATCAGGTAGGATGCTATGGATTATAGATCAGATGGTAAAAATCAAGGACAACGTGTAGGTACTAATAACAAGAAAAAAATGATGCAATTCAAACTTTATTATGGAATTTTAATGTATAACTTAAATTAATGATGAAATAGGACTCATCTTTAGAAGTTTTAGCCATTGAAAAATGCCACTGTGATTCTTAGGCCTTACAGAAAAAGGCAATGGATTCGATATGGCCCAAGGACCATAACTTTATTGACTCCTTTGATAGGATAACAGGGTCAATTCTTTGAAGTTGTAGAATTTATGTACAGTTTACATAGTACCCAAATTTTCCAAAGTGGATTAAGTTTTGCTAAAATATGTAATAAAGGCCTTGGTTAAATATTTTCCATTTAATAACTAATTCTTAAGTCAAATTATTGGTATTGAGAGTAATGAAAATGATTTTCTAATAACAGAGAGAGAGAGAGAGAGAGAGAAAATAGTGATTTCCATCAGCACCAGGGAAGGCATCCTGTGGGGCAGTGCTTATGAGTCAGAGGACTCACCGCCCAGTGGCTGTGCACAAGCACTGCTGCTCCCCGGGAGAAAGACAAGTGTTCTATTCCTGGAAAGCAGCGCTTCTCAACCTGTGGGTCGAGACCCCTTTGGGGGTCCAATGACCTTCTCACAAGGGTCATCGAAGACCATCAGAAAACACATTTCTGATGTCTCCTCTCCAAGCAGTCCGCCCACATGCAGATGCACCCACCTACAAGCACCCAGAGTGAAGACAAAATTTCATTGATTTGTCACTAGAAATCAATATCTCACAATATAGAATTGCATATTGTTTTTGTGATTCATCACTAGGCTTTCATTATGTTCAGTTTGTAACCATGAAAACACATCCTGCCTATCAGATATTTACATGATGATTCATAGCAATAGCAAAATTACAGTTATGGAGTAGCAATGAGACTAATTTTATGGCTGGGGGTTACCACCACATGAGGAACTGTATTACAGCGGCATCAGCAGGTTGAGAACCACTGCTGTCAAGGTTACCATCAGGGAAACCCACAACGGCAGTTCTACTGTCCTATGGGATCGGTAGGAGTTGGAATCCACTCGATGGTAGGGAGCTTGAGTTTGTCTTTGATTTTTTTTTTTAATATACCAGCAACAGGTAGTATACACACAAGCACACATACACCTTGGAGTTATTGGGATTTAATTCCAGACCACTATAATAAACAAAGATCATGCAACTGTGACTCACACAGATATTCTTGGTTTTCCCATGCATTGTAAAGGTTATGTTTACAGTATACTGTAGTGTGTTAAGGGTATCATAGTATTATGAAAAAATCTGAAATATTGTAAGAATTACCAAAATGTGACACAGAGACAAGACGTGAGTGCATGTTGTCAGAATATGGCACCAATGGACTAATTCAATAAAAAGGTGCCGGAAACTTTGAATATGTAAACATTTGTAAAACAGAATGCATTATCTGTGAAGGACAATAAGGCAAAGTTCAATGAAAGAAGTATACCTGTATATGTAAGTATGTATAGATATATATTTTTTAATGAATATATAAAATGTTATATTATCTATTTCAATTTCCTAGTATTTTTGAGATTTAAAATTATGTTGGAAATTCATACAAATTCAACTCAAAAACTGAAACCAAACTCAATGTCATTGAGTCCGTTCCAACTCATAACAACCCTATCAGACAGAGTAGAACTATCCCTCTGGTTTTCTGAGACTTGGCATCTTTTTTTTTTAATACTTTTATTGGGGGCTGTTACATCTCTTATCACAATCCATACATTCCTCCAATGTGTCAAGCACATTTGCACATATGCCGCGATCATCATTTTCAAAGTATTCCCTTCCCACTTGAGCCCCTGATATCAGCTCCCCATTTCTTCCCTCTCTTTCACAAACTCTTGATAAGTTATATATTATTATTTTCATATCTTACATCATCCTCCATCACCCCTCACCCACTTTTCCATTATTCGTCCCCCTGGGAGGGGGTTCTAAATTGATCCTTGTGATCGATTCCCCCATTCACCCCCACTCTCCCCTAATCCTCCTGGTATCTCTTCTCTCATTGTTGGCTCTGAGGGGTTTATCTATCCTAGATTCCCTGTGTTGTGGGCTCTCATCTGTAGCAGTGTGCATGCTCTGGTCTAATCTGATTTGTAAGGTAGAATTGAGGTCATGATAGTGGGGTGAAGGAAGCACCAAAGAACTAGAGGAAAGTTGTGTGTTTCATCGGTGCTATACGGCACCCTGACTGGCTCATTTCTTCCCTCTGATCCCTCTGTAAGGGGATGTCCAATTGTCTACAGATGGGCATTGGGTCTCTACTCCATGCCCCCCGCCCCCCATTCACCTTGGGTATGGTTTTGTTCTGGGTCTTAGATGCCTGATACCTGATCCCATCAACACCTCATGATCACACAGGCTGGTGTGTTTCTTCCATGTGGGCTTTGTTGCTTCTGAGCTAAATGGCCGCTTGTTTATCTTCAAGCTTTTAAGACCCCAGATGCTATATCTTTTGATAGCAGGGCACCATCAGTTTTCTTCACATTTGCTTATGCACCCATTTTGTCTTCAGTGATTGTATCAGGAAGGTGAGCATCACAGAATACCAGATTGTTAGAACAAAGGGTTCTTGTGTTACGGAAGTACTTGAGTAAAGGCCCAATGTCCATCTGCAACATTAATTCTTAACATATAGATATGAGTACATAGTTCTATTCTCCTCTCATTATATATACATTTGTATATGTACATGCCTGTATTTAGGTCTCTATTAATGTCCTTTTCCTCCTGGTTCTTTCTTCTATTTCCTTTTAACTTCCCTCCTTTACCACCATCATTTTCGCCCTTCATTCGGGTTTTGTAATTCCTCGCTGCTACACTGCCCTTGATTAAGCCACACTGGGGATCCTACGACCTTCCTTCCATTGATTTTAGTTCACTTGTTATTCCCTTGTCCCTGGGTTGGTTCCTCCCTGCCACTTTCTTGGGGCTTGGTGGGCCAGGATGTCCACTCCCCCCTCTCCACCCTTTTGCCTTTCACCCGTGTGCTCTAATCAGATGTGCCCCTCTCCCCAAGCTGTAGCCCCAGTGCTGTCCTCTGAAATTCATTCTTCTTAGGGGTTGGGAGTCGGGGTGGGGGGAGGGTGTCCACATAGAGACTTTAAATCTTTATGAGAGCTGATGGCTTCATATATCTCCTGTGGAGTGGTGGGTGGGTGCAAACCACTGACCTTGGACATAACAGCCCACTACATCAGCAGAGCTTTAAGATAAACTAAATGTATAGAATTAAATCTTTGAAGGCTGAACATATTTTTTTCTTTTAAATAAAGCTTTACTTTTTCTAATTTAAAAATATACTTGATGTAAAATAAAAACTAAGTAATGGGGGAAAGTATAAAAAGGAGCACTAAAAGTACTTAAAGCCACAACAGATATAATCACTATAAATATGTTGGCAAACATTCTTCTGTAATTGTGGGCATCATCCCTACCCTACTGGATACCGAAAATTCACAGAAGCACAAGCATCATCTTATATGTAGCGTAGTATAACTTGCTGTTTTGTGATTTTATAAGTTGCCTATTTCATTCAATTGTATATTGTGTACATATTTTCATGTCAATAAATATGCAGTGAGTAATCATTGTTGTAAGTGCTGATCAAATTAGCTCCACCTCATGATTAGTTTCTGTATGCGTATGAAATGTTCCCCAGTCCTGTGTCATATAGCTTACTGAATAACATTTATATAGTAGTACCACAACTTATTTAACCAATTCTTTATTAATAAATATTTAAAGTATTTTTAATTTCTAACAAATATAAAGCAATGATATTTAACAATCAATCTTACTTGTGACTAATCATTATACTAATAACCAATTAATTCCTAGTATATTGGAAGTGACCTTTGTAGGTTATTATAATATATATATATATTTATATATAGTTGTAATGTTTTCAGAAGACATTTGAGTTACTCAATGTCTTCTGAAAACATTACATCAATAATTTATCCCCTCATCAATAATCTATGAGAATTCTCATTTCCCAGAACCTTTACCATCACTGGATTGTTTAAAACTCTTAAAACTCTTAAAATGACTTATTGTAGGATATGAGAATTTGTACACTATATTCAATTTTCATACAAATCACTGATTTTTAGTGAGCTTAAATGTATTTTTGTATTATTATAGACGACTGTATTTCTTTCAGGGAAGTTTCTGTTTGGGCCTCAATATATTTTTTGGTCTTGTTTTCTATTTGCTGGTTTTTATTAAGCTAATTTGAAGACTTCTTTATATTATTGAAAGACCCATTATTCCATATTTGTTGCTAATGAGTTTTCCTCAGGCTTCACACTTATCTTTTAGCTTTTATATATCTTTTTCCATTTATAGATTTTCATTCATTCTGATTAATGAAGCCTTTTATAGAATAACTAAATATAATTCACCTATATGCATGGATTAATTTTCATATTTATATTTCAATGGTTCTGAAGCTTATCTTTGTATAATAATTATGAAAAACAACATTTCACATATATGTAAGTATATATATTT
>NW_022111368.1:22192673-22229127 GCF_000313985.2 Echinops telfairi | reverse complement strand
TGAGGTGGTCATAGAATATGCAACATGTTTGTGAGGAATGGTCATGAATATGCATTAGGGTATGGGTACAATTCTTGTCTAAAAGTAGCTTGTCTGCCTATTTGTTCCTAAATGTTGTTTTAGTTGGTCTAGTGATCTGTCCATCAACTATGTGTTCCTTGACAAAGCTCTTTTGTTCTGGTTGCCAGTCAGTCTCCTTTCTGTGCACGCTCAGCTGACCAGATCTGGTTAAAACCCATATTCACTTGCTCTGAAGGGATACTTTCCCTGGGAGGAAAGGGTTCAAAAGAAACAGGTTAACAGGAGGGAAAGAGCTGGAAGACAGTTTAAGTATAGACTCTCTATGGAATTTGTTTTAACATTCTGTGGCAATAACTCATATACCCTAAGGGTAGGCTCGCTCATTGGGCAAGCCATGGAATTTACAAGGTTATGTAAGTCTGAGCAGGTTAGGGGAGAGTCTCAAAGAGTAGAGTATATTTCTATATACAAATGTGTTTTTAAATCTGGTGCTCCTCATGATGCTTGAGGGTATAGAAAACAAGAATGTCTCGCAGTTATTTCTTATGAAATGAAAATAGTGTGATGATCAGTATCCTATGGCTGCAATAGTAGGGTATACAGATCAGTCTCATTAGAGCGCCAACTATAAACTTTCAGTAACACATCAATGACTATCATGGATCTCATTAAAAAATAACATACCATTGCAAAGTGGAGTTTATTCCAGCAAGGGGAGGATTGTTTAGTACTTGAGAAGGTCTTTTTGTTTCCATAGATGTTACCACTCATACTTTCCTAACATGATATTCTCAGTAAAAGGCATAAAATACAAGGAAAAAAATACAAAGAACCTGTGTGAGTAGAAGAAAATAAAACTACTTTTCTCTCTGTAAAAAGGATGGCATTGACACGCACTACTTCAGCAGTCTGGCTCTAAGGCAAAGCAAGTCAGTGCACAGAAAAAGCTGCTACAAAGTGCTTGGAACCAAGGAAATACAAAATTAATATTAGCTTGAAAGACATGAAAGAAGACTCAAGTCATGAGTAGATGTAGAAACCCTCCAAAAGAAAGATAACACTGCAAAAATGCTGTTTCTACAGGCATTAATCCAAAAAACGATTAGGGTTACAATCCTAATCCCGATGAGACTGCTTTCTTTCAAACGTGATCAAAAGGTTCTACATTTACTCTGAATCAGTAAGGGAGAGGAGGTAGATTAGCCACCTGGAAAGGGAAAGTAATGAAGTGGGATGTACTTTGCCAGTTATTATTTGGTTTTATCAAGGCAAGTCCCGCTCAGAGTGACCATGTGTACAACAGAGAGAAACACTGCCCTCTCCTTTGCCAGCCGCACAAGTGTTCTAGTCGAGCTCATTGTTAAAGCCACTGTGTCGCTCCAACCCTTCAAGAGGCTTCCTCTTGTTTGATGGTCCTCTGCTTTGCTAAGCCTGATGTCCTCTTCCAGGGACTGTTTTGTTTGTCTGTTCATGATAACATGTCCAGAGCACCATCCTTGCCTCTAAGGAGCATTTTGAACATACCTCTTCCAAGACATACTTGTTTCCTTCTCTGGCCATCCACGGGACTGTCGATATTCTTTGCCAACACCATAATTCAAATGTAACAATTAGTTCATAATCTTCCTTATTCATTGTCCAGCGTTTAAGTGCATATAAGGCGGTTGAAAATATCGTGACTTGGGTCAGGCACACCTGAGTCAAGGACACCCTTACTTTTCAACACTGTTCAAGACAAAGTCTTCTGGAGCAGATCTCACCAGTGGAGCTCTTTGTTTCATTTCTTGACCCCTGCTTCCATGAGTATTGATCGTGAAGACAAGTAAAATGAAAATCCTGGACAACTTCAACCTTTCTTTGTTTATCAAGTTGTTGTCTACTGCTCCAGTTGTGAGAGTTTTTATTTCTGTTTTGCTTTTAACACTGAGTTGCAATTCATATTGAAAGCTGTAGTCTTTTCATCTTCAGCAGTAAGTACTTCAAATCCTCTTCACTTTCAAGCAAGGATGGTGGCATCATCTGCTCATTGCCAACTCTTAAGGAACATTTCTCCAGTCCAGGTGCCTGGCTCTTTGTCCATCTGCTCAGCATGCAGATTGAATAAATAAGCCAAAATGTCACAACACTGCCGTGCAGTTTTCCTGATTTTAAACCATTCAGTATTCCTTTGTTCTGTATAATGTTCTTGTGATATATATACATATATATATACAGGTTTCACATGAGCAGAATGAAATGTTTTATAATTTACGTTCTTCCCAATGTTATCCATAGTTTGCTCTGATCTGCATAGCTTTGCATAGTCAGTGAAACACAAGTGAACATATTCTGGATTTCCTTGCTTTCAGACAGGAGCCCTGGTGGCTACCCGGTGGGCTGTAATCTGTATGTTCAGCAGTTCTGAACCATCACCAGCTTTGAGGAGGAAAGACGGGGCTTGGTATCCCCTAGGCAGGGACAGTCTCAGAACCCACAGGGGGAACTGTGAGTCAGCACTAACTCGGTGACAGCAAGTTTGGTTTCCTGCTTTCAGCCACTACCTGTCTGATAGCAACAAAGAACTCGTTCATTTCATATCCTGTTCTAAATCCAGCTTGAATTTTTGGAAGCTCCTTGTCAATATACTGTTTCAATCATTTTTATTTCCCTTTTTTTAATAAATAATTATATTGAGGGGTCTTTCAGCTCTTATAACAATTCTATCAAGCACATTTGTACATATGTTGCCATCATCATTTACAAAACATTTTCTTTCTACTTGAGCCCTTGGAATCAACTCCCCTTTTATTCCGTCCCTCCCCCACCTTCCCACCCTCATGAACCCTTGATAAATTATAAATTATTATTATTTTCATATCTTACACCGTCTGCTGTCTTCCTTCGCCCATGTTTCTGTTGTTCGTCCCCCTCAGGGGGTGGTGGTGGTGGTGGTGGTAGTGGTGATGGTGGTGGTGGTGGTGAGTGTGGAGGTTAATTTGTTGATCCTTGTGATCAGTTCCCCCTTTCTCTCCCTTCTCCCCTCACCTTCCCCCTACCCTCGTGATTTCACTACTCCCATTTTTGTTCCTGAGGGGTTTATCTGTCCTGGATTCTGTGTGTTGAGAGCTCTTATCTGTACAGTGTACATAGTCCAGTCTAATTGGATTTGTAAAGTAGAACTGGGGTCATGATAGTGTAGGGTGGAGGAGGGGAGCATTAAAGAATTAGAGGAATGTTGTGGGTTTCATGAGCGCTATACTACACCCTGGCTGGTTGTCCCTTCCTTGTGACCCTTCTGTAAGGAGATGTCCAATTGCCTACAGATAGGTTTTGGGTCTCCACTCCAACCCCCTCATTTACATCCATATGATTGTTTGTTTTGGGTCTTGTGATGCCTGATACCTGCTCCTGTCGACACCTCTTGATCAAAAAGCTTGGTGTGCTTCTTCCATGTGGGCTTTATCGCAACCCTGCTAGAAGGCCACTTGTTTAACTTCAAGCCTTTAAGACACCAGATGCTATATCGTCTAATAGCTGGGCACCATCAACTATTTCTTTACCACATTTGTTTATGTACCCATTTTGACTTCTGCAATCCTGTTGGGAAGGTGAGCCTCACAGAATGTCAAGTTATTAGAACAAAGTATTCTTGCATTGACTTGAGTAGAGGCCCAATGTACATCTGTTACCTTGATACTTAATATATAAATATATTTGTACAGAGACCTATATCCCTATCATTATGTGTTGTGTTAGTCTGGGTTGAACAGAGAAACAAATCCAGAGACATTCATATGTGTATAAGAAAGAGCTTTATATACAAGAAAACATCCCCACCAGTCCAGATCAAGTCCACAAGTCTGATATTGGCCCATATGTCCGATACCAATCTCTAAATTTCTCTTCAGACTCACAAAACACATGCAATGACACAAAATGCAGGAATATCACAGGCCAGTACGTGGAAAGTCTTGTGGATCTAGTGTCACTAGAAGTATTTCAGTGCTGGTGTGGGTCTCCACGTGGCTCCTCCAGCTCCAGGGCTCTAGTGTAGCTCAATGTGTCTTGTCACCAAGAATACCAAGCAGAGAGTCTGTGTGTCCTGCCATCAGTGAGCTATTTATGTCCTTAGCGCCTACAAATGAGGTCATCAAGCTGTGGTCTACTTGACAGGCTACATACTCCATCCCTTCACTTTTAATAGTCTCAAATTGACAACAGATCATGTAACTACCACATATATTAGTAAATTTACATATATACATGCCTATATTTCTGCCTCTATAAATGTCTTTTGCCTCCAAGTTCTTTCTTCTATTTCCTTTTACTTTACTCCTGTCCCACTATCACGTTCAATGTTCATTTGGCTCTCAGTAATTCCTCTTGACAGCCTTGCACTTGATCAAACCCCACCAGGCAAAATGATCTTCAGTGAAATGTTACTGGTGTGTAATATTTGTGATATTGTTTAATAACTTTCATATTCTGTTGGGTCACATTTCTTTGGAATATAGATCTGTTGCAAATTGTCTGCCAAATTTGTGGGTATGGACGAGTGAGTCTCTCAGTCCTGTAACAATTTGTTGAAACATTTCCATTGATATTCTGTCAGTTACCGGAGGCAATTTTTTACCAATACCTCCAGTGAAGCTTGGCTCACCTCCTTCAATACTGCCTCCTTCAATAGTTTCAATATCTCCTCCAGGCCTTCAGTACTTCTTGATCATATGCTGCTTCTTGAAATGCTTGAAGAGTCCACTCCCTTCTGGTACAGTGACTCTGTTCATCCCTTCTATCTTTTTTGTGCTTCCTGCATCATTCAGTATTTTCTGAATAGAATTCTTCAATATTGCAACCAGAGAGTGAAATTTTTATTCAGTTCTTTTAGCTTGAGAACTTGCGAGGGTGTTTTTCCCATTTGCCTTTTTAACACAAGATCCATATTTCATTCACTACTTTGTCATTCTTGTTCCTTTGCCTATCTTGTTCCTTCAGATTTTTCTCTTGAGCTCATTGATTTAATCATTTTTCCCATTAGAGTTAGGGATTCAGTCCTCAAGAACAACTCTCAGAGTCTCTTCTAACGTGACTTTGATGATTTCAGATTTTCCTGGGTTCATGTTTTGTACATCCACATCCTATTTATTACTGAGTGTGTGCAGTTTCTTCTCATTTGGTATCAGGCTCTATTAGCAAATGAAGATCTTGAAAGCTTTCCTCAATCATTTGATTCGACTTCTCCAGTACTATTTTCTGTGCTCTCTACCCGCCCTGTATCAGATGCTTATTTGCTGCTCTTAATAAATCTTTCCACCACTAATCCATCAGAAGTGAAATGCTCTTCCAGTGGGTGTCCCTGCTGATATGTTCCATGCCAGGAGCCTGCAGTTAAAAGAAAGGGCTGGGAGGGTTCAGGGAGGCAGAGAACAACACCAAGAGAGATGGCCCTAAAGCAATCAGCCTTTACTCAACAAGCTGTGTTTCAGAGAGCCATTTCCTTCCTGTCTTTCCCTTTCCCCCCAGAGTCAGAGCCTATCTTGTTCCTGACAGATAAATGCAGCTTCGGAACTCCTCTTGCACCCTTGGGTGGCTTTGAAACCTCGGGGAAGAGAGAAAAGGGGCATGGTTACCCTTGGGGTTTCTAGGCCTCTACTTACTGTATGTTGCTAACTTCTATCCTCTTACACCCTTTATTGAGGAAGCCCCTCAAAGCAATGGGCTGACGCAGTGACTGGGCATCGATTGTGAGGATGAGAGAGGACTAGACCGTGTTTCCATCTGATATACTGTCATCTCAAATGGTGGAGTTCTTCCGTCTATTGCAGGATGGTCACAGGACAGTGGCAGGGAGGTTTTTCTTGGTAACCGGCTCTAAAAATTTCTTTCTCACTTATGTTAGCTTCTGGAGGCCCATGGCAAGATGTAGTGGTAATACTTTGCACCAAGACCCTTTGGGGAATCATTTATCACATCTTGCCTCTCTTGGACTACGATGGAGAGAGACTTTGAGAATAGATGCGAAATCCGGCACCTTCCAGATGTCAGAGTAAGAGACTGTCTCCCTTAGGACATCCAAATGAGAGGAACTGCTGTTAGAAAAGGCAGCTTTAAAATCCAACGTGGAAGCTAGGCTGGTGTCACGACTTTAACATGGAGCCTCCACTGCCAGCCTGTCCTCTTCCCACACACGGGCTCCCTCTGAGTTTAGACGCTCCTCCAATACCCTCTAAGTCCGACCCGCTCAGGGGTGTCCAACAATAATAGCAGCAACATAATTCAGCTCTGCCTGGTCCTGAGATGACAGTACTGAATTTGATTTGATTTTTATTCCATTTTTTTCATCTTGTAGTTTAATTGAACAGCTCAAGAGTATATTGAGTTTCCACTCAACAGTGAAGGCACATTTTTATTCATTACATGAACAACATCTTTCCCACTTCCTCCTTGGGCTCCCCATTTGCAATAGTATTCTTTCCTGCCCCTTCCGGTCCTCTGTGCTTTGTTTGAGAGCAAATGGCTGCCAGTTTGGTCCCTTAGGGTTGAGTGCACCTCCTTCTTGGTGTTATTTTGTCCCTTTACAGGCCTTTGTCACTTTATAGGCCTGTCTATGGTTTCACTAAAATTTGATCTCTATGTTCTTTTCCTTCCCTTACTAAGGCAGAAAACAGAAGAATCGATATTCCGATTGTGCAGAGGATGAATGCGTTGACCTGTCCCTGGAATGGCACTGGCCTGGGCTGTTCATGGGAAGGAAAATTATACAAAGAAGGATGAAGCACAGTCCCCACCATTCCTTCTTTCCTTTGGCTTCTCAGCCACATGTTAAAAACAGTTTTAAACACATTTAAAAGTGTGTTTAAGTTTAATTTTTAAAATTTAATCAAAATTTTTAAATTGTAAAAATATTTCCAGTCCCATTTTAAAAAACAAACAATTTCTACACAGAATACTTAAGGATTTTCTGGTGTTCCAGCTCCTAAAAATGATTTTCTGAAGTATTAACCTTTGGGCATATTAGTTCTAGCTGTGGGGCAGTATGTGTGCGTGTAAGGAGTGAAACAAATGCTTCATTCTGACTCATAGACACTCTGTAGGCTAGTGTAGAAATTCCCCATAGGATTTCTAAGGATGCAAATCTTTCTGGAAGGAGATGACGTCATCTGTCTTCTGCACAGCAACTGGGACATTCCAACCCCAACATTTGGTGCTAACGACTGCACCCGGAAAGTGAGAAAAGGAAACTTACTTTCTGATTTTCTTGAAGGTATATTAAAATATCCAGATTCTCAGAGCTCTGGTGACAGAGTGGGTGGGGTTACGAGTTGGGCTGTTAGCCATGAGGTCTTTGAACCTAGCAGATGCCCCATGCTTTTGTAAAGCCTCAGAAACTCAAAGGGAAGTTTTACACAATTCTGCAGGTTGGCTATGGACTATGAGTTGGAACTGACTTGAGAGGCATGTGTTATGCAATATGTGAAGGGGAAATAAATCTATCAGATTAAAATTCAAGGAAATATGAATAAATAAAATGTGTGGAATATATTACATACTTCTGAAACATAGACACATTGAATAGGAGAAGGGCAAGGTCATATAAGTGATTAGCTATTTGGAAGGTAATCGGAGAGGGACATTATATAACTATCAGAGTTCCCCTCATTTTAAAAAACCTGCACATTAATATTTTTGGTTGTCTTCAGGTCACGTCCAACTTGGACAACATGGATATCCAAATAAAATGATGCTTGGTCCTACATCATCTCCTTAGTAATGTGCATATCACACAGACTATTGGAGTCTATTATGTTTTCATTGGCTGGATTTCAGAAGTAAATGTCCAAGCCTGTTTTCCTAGTCCATCCAAATCAGAAAGCTCTAATGAAACGAGCTCATTATCACAGCAACACACGGTCCTTCACCGGCAGAAAAGTGGTGATGCGCATTGGCTAGGAATCAAGCCCAGGTTTTCTGCCCAAGGCAACAGTTCTACCACTTACCCTCTACTACCCACATATACCACATTTAAAAATGAACTAGAAAGGCTCTACTTGAGTTCCTGTTCCGTCTATATGAGCTGTATGATATTAAAAAGTGACTTCACCTTGTCACCTTGAGAAACCTCAGCCTCTCTAGCAATGAAATGAGGACCACAATTTCACTCATCTCAAAGGACATACATAAAATGATCTGGAATTCTAGACACTGACAGAAACATGGTAATTTCTCAATAAATAGCGGTTATTATCATTAGGGGTCCTATTGGCACAATGATTAAGCTGCAAAGGGTTGGCAATTCAGCGCACCAGACACCCCACGAGAGAAAGAAGAAACAGTCTACTTCTGTAAAGGTTACAGCATTAGATTTTCTATAGGTTAGGTCTATTCTGCCCTATAGGGTCACCAGGAATCATAATCGACACAGTTGTGATTTTAAAAACATGTTATCATCATTATTGCCATCTGTCTTCAGCCGGGTTCTCTAGAGTAGACAAACCTGCTCTCTATATACATAAAGCATACACACATATTTATAGAAAGAGTTTGTTATCATGGGAGTTGTAGAGGGAGGCAGCAGGTGGGGGTCAAGCTGGAAACTTTCTTAATTGGGGCAGCTTCAGAGACTGGTGAACTCAGGATTGGGAGGGCAGATGGCAGGCTTCTGGCTCCAGAGGCAAATGAATCCAAGGTTGTCAGGTAAGATGACAAATGACTGGGGCCTCCCATTGTTGGCAGACAGTCCAGCAGACCACTGACTCTAATGTAAAGAACCCGAGGTCAGATGACAAGCCAGGATCCTGACCCACTAAAAAGCAAGCAAGTTTTTCCACAGCATCCATGTATATTGTAAGCCAAGCCAACCTCCCAGGGAAAAACTTCATTTCATTTAATAGCTAGCAGATGAATCAATCAATAGCAGGTTTCTTTGTGTTCATATATGTTAGCTCTCACCATGTGGGATTATTACCTTTTAACAGCTAAATCACTGAGAATCCTGACCTAGCTAAATTGACCCAAAGCCTTAATTATCACTCCATTGCATGCCAGTCCCAGTGCATTTGCTTAGTCACCTCCTTTTGACAAATAGCATTCCATCACTGTTGTTTTGGCTGACACAGTTCCCTGCTGGGGTTCTTCACATCTCTGCTTCTATCATATTTCCTACTCAGCAGTGAAAGGTAGGAAACTCAGACGTCATGCTTTCTGGCAATCACTGATTCAAGACCAAGCCAACGTAAAACCAACTAAATTTACAGAGCAGTACCATGCACCCTTTATTTTCGTTGTCTTTTTCTTGGTGCCCCTGGGCAACACCCAGCATTATAAGATCAGATTGATCTGATGAATTGATACCCTCATGTCACCTGAGGAAAACTGGCTCAGTGATGTCCATGTATTTCTACAAGCTTAATATATTGCTTAAATTGACTGTTTCCCACCCACTTTGGGTAGTGACCACGGAAAGGGAAAATATATTGATAAAAAAGTTGACTCTAAGAGCTAGAACATAAAAACATCAAACAAACAAAAAACCTTGGCTCCATTCGAAATTCTTGCCATCTCTCTATTAAATCTGAATGCCCTTATATGGCTTTATGTTCTTCTCATCTTGTTACCATGGTTTTCTAGGTGACGACAGCAGTGATTCAGGGTCCCCTTCCATCATCTTCAATGCACACTCTCCAACAAGGCCGTTTCAGGACAGGTGGCCACCCCAAGAAGCTATCCCACTGAGGAGCTTACACAAAGGAGGGCCGCCATTCAGCGTTGGTGATCAAACAAACACAAGCCAAGAAGAGCACCCTGGCAGGATCCGGAGGGCAGCGTTGCGGCCCACACAACTCTTTCATGCAGTGAACGAGGAGTACGAATCTGGAGAGGAGAGTGAGGAAGAGAGGTCCAGCTGGACAGCCGAGCACAGAAATGGCAGGGAACACCACAAATCCCACCGTCCTTTACTCCAAAGAAAATAGTTCTATTGTCTCCAGAATTGTTCCCGTATTTTTCAGGAGGTCCTCTTTCTTTCTTTTTTCTGTTTTGTGTAAGAAGCATGTTCTAACTGGGTTAACTTCCTCAAGCCAGTAGACATTTGTATGTGAAGTGACAGAGCGATTTCTCAGAAGACTGGGAGGGAAGTTAAAGACTGCTGCATAGTTTGCTTCCTGTTTCCCAGCGATTGATGGAAGTTAATTATCCCAGGGACCATTCACAAAGAATTCTTTAGAGCTTTACATCAGGAATGTTTGACCCATGTCATATATGGAGATGCAGGCATGATTTACCAGTAATTCATAACAAAATTAGAACTAAGAGGGCCTTTAGTCATCAGAAGGCTGAGCCCAACCCCTGTGTTTACAGAAAAGGACACCTTGCCCAAGGTCACATGGTTAGTTGGTGACCCCCCCCCCCCCAAATGGATTGTCCTCTATCCCAATTGAAGTGTTCAATTTTGATTGTGATATTCAATATGCCATACTTGTGTTTCTGGAGAGGGTTCAAATAACATTTCGATGTTTAATCAGTGTCAACTATAGATAGATTTAATACTGAAGAAGATATGATTCATCTGTCAACAGTGAGTTTGTAGTCTATTTTATGATTTGAATATTTATTTTTAAAACACTAAAGATAAACAGCAATAAATAGGTTTTAATAACAATGATATGAACAAGTATTTATTAGGAGTGGCTTTGTGAGGTGTGATATTTTGTCCTAGGATTTAAAACTGTTTTCCAGCCTAATTTTCCATTCTCCTCATCTCCAAACTTCACCTTGGGCTACACACTTCAGCTTGACAACTTCCCTAGACTGCCTCGTCTTTCCTCCCTCCTTTCCTGCTCTCCCTCCTGGTCAGCCACCTGTCAATAAATGCATGTTATTAAATACTGTTCATTGTGCCCAATAACTAACCTGTACTAATCAATTAACTGAAATACCTTTGAATCATTGTATTGACATCTCTACCCTCTCCAAAGTGTTTAATTCTATGCATCTTGAAAAGCCATGATCAAATTCTACCGGCTCCATTGGTCTGCCTTAATTTAAATTAGATTTTTCCTCAGAACATGACCAGGGATTGTACTTCTTTGGACATGCCATTTAACTTGTCTGTCACTTGTGGTAATATATGGCTAAAATGTGCATGTATCCCTACTGGAACCCAGGTGATGCAACTGTTAAGCATCACTCAACTGCTCCTCCAAAAGGTGGTAGTTCCAATCCCCCCAGTGGCTGTGCTGGGGGCGGAAATGGTGATCCACTCCAATAAAAGATGACAGCATGTGAAATCTGATGGAGCAGTTCTGCTCTGTCACCGGAAGTCCTTATGAGTCAAGGTTGACTTGACCTAATCCCACTGACACTGAGTCAAGTCTAACTCTCACATTATAGAGACCCTGCTGGACAGGATAGATCTTCCCCTGGGGGGTCCAAAACTTTAATCTTCACAGGAGCAGACACAGCCTCATCTTCCCCTTGCAGAGAAACTGGCATGTATGAAACTCAGACCATGTGGTTCCAAGTGCAAGGCCCAACCCACTGCGCCACCAGAGCTCCTGGACAGACTTATCAGTACCTCCACATGGTCTGAAGATCAGGGAAGATCCTTTGTTTCTTTTATATTTCATTTGTTTTTCAGTATGTCTCTTTTTAATTTGGAGGTTTATCCTTTTGTTCTTTTTTTCTTGAATTTTTATTAAGTTGCCCTCTGGTTAGTGGAACCCATCAAACATCGGTTCTCAATTTATGGGTCACAACCCCTTTCACAGGGGTCTCCCAATTAATAACATTCGTCAACCTACAGCTATGAAGTAGCAACAAAGATAATTTTATGGTTGGGGGGGAGGGGTCACCCCAACATGAGGAGCTGTATGAAAGGTCACAGCATTTGGAAGGTTGAGAACCACTGCTCTAACTCTGCGGTGCTTTGCTAATCTGTTGGTGGCGTTTAGGAGAAAACTGGTGGGTTTAGAGAACAGAGTGAAAGTCGTCCCCTTAGTTCGCAGAAGTCCTCACGAAGTTGCTTTTCTTTAGGCCATCGGAGTATCTAGACAGCGGCCGAGGCTGCCTGTACCGGGGAAGTGCCTGTGATCCTGCTGGGGCTCCTGTAGTCAGAGTCACTTTTTTCAATCATACTTTAAAAAGAAGAAGAAGCTCCTGATGGGTACCACCCATTAATGTCCTCAGTAATTGCTACCTGACAAGTTGTACGTTGGAGTCCACCCAAACAGAAAAGCCCCGTAATCTACTTCCCTCCCCCAACCGCCATCAAAAGCCCATGAAGTATTGTTTTACCCGTCAGGTGGCCTATGGGGTCACCATGCGTCAGAGATGACTGGACAGCTAGGAGTTTATTGCTGCAAATGTGCAGTGTGATCTGCCCTCTACTCCACGGTCCTTGTCCAGCAGCAGTCCACTCTGGGGCTGGCGGCCTGTGCACAGGCACGCGGGATGCTTGGGGATTGGTTTCACAGGAGGCGTTGCTCTGATAGGCGCCCAACAGCGCAGCTGAGAGAGGGAGTTTCCTTTTCAGTGTAGAGAAACGTGTTTTGTTCAAAATCGCATCTCAGGGAGATAAGGAAACCATGGGCGGGTTCGTATCAGGGGGATGGGGGGCAGTCTGGCTTCTGTCCAGGGAGCAGTCACCTTCTCTGCCGGTGTCACCAGAGGGCTAGCCCTTGAAAACCTTCATCCTCAAAAAAAAAAAAAAAAAGTTAGACACACAAGCCACAAAATCCCAGTCTTCCTCCATGAGTTTTGGGCTGGTGGCTGTGTTCCTCAATTAAAGTCCTTGCATTTATCTGCATGTTTGAATGGTTTTGAATGTCATAAATCCTGAATTTGTGTAAAGTAATAGTTCCATTTGCTTATCCTAGATGATGACCGTGTGCTTTCCTGCATTTCTGAATGTGCTCTCGTCTTTGGCCATAGGGTCAATGTTCTTCTTCCTCCTACACAAACTTGGCAGTGGACGTGTCTCTCACATATGTGCCCTGGTGGCGTAGGGGTTAGAAGTTGGTCTGTGAGCCGCATGGTCACTTCAACCCTCCAGCTGCTCGGATGGAGCAAGGTGGGACTTTCTCCTCCTGTAAACAGTTACAGCCTCGGAAACTCACAGGGGCAGTTCTACCTGTCCTGTGGGGCCACTCTGAGTTAGCATCGACTCGACAGCAGTAGACTGTTTGCTAAAAGCCCGGAGGGAATCTGACATGGGTGAGTGGAGAACAGGCCTCTGAATACTTTGCCTTTCTTTCCCACACTGACAATATACTGTACTTGTCATATTTGTAGAGAAGGCTAAGTGGTCGTGGAAGGTAGGAATGGTATTACCACCTATATCCAGAAATAGTGACCGTTCATTCATGTCTGAAACAGAGCACAGGATATCAGCCTACAGGAGGCCCCCCGAGCATTTTCTTCTGTCCAGATACCTGTCACTCTGACCATTTAGATTTAAAATCAAGATAATCACTTAGAGGCCAGGCTCTGAACTCAGACCATTTTCATCTGGTGACTGTAAGCAGGTTATTTATCTTCCTTAAGCTGATTGACTGATTTGTAAAAGAGAGTTATAATGTTATCTACCTCAAAGAACGACTGTGAGGATTAATTGAGATAAGAGATGTAAAATTACTCAATTATTTTTGTCTTATGTATGTGCTTGATTACTATTACCTAATATTAATGAAAATATATGCACCAGTGAGAGAAGACTAACCTTGATTTGATTTCATGGCAAGAGATATGCATAACTGATACCTGGGAATTATTTTGAGAAATAATGTGGCTGTCAGATTAGAGAATATTAGGGTTGGGGGAAGGGCGGGGTTGGGAAAGGAATAGAGAACAATGAAACTAAGTTGGCCAGGGCCACAACTCGACCTAGACCCATACTCTGTCCGGTGTCTCTTAACAGTAAAGCTGCAGAGAGGCTCCGGATATGGATTCACGTTTTTCAATCAACCACATCCTCGTTTATGTTTTGGTCATTATCTCAAGTTCTTTGCATTTTCCTGTTTGAGGGATCACTGTATGGTTTCTACACATGGTTTACTCTCAAAGAGATGCTGCATCTTGAGGGCTCTCCTCATGATGGGTAGGTACCGCTATGGAAAGAGGGTAACTGACTTTGGTGCAGAAAAATTCAGTGGGGTTTAATTCCTCAGCTTGGAACTTGGGTTTCAAAAAAGAAAACTTATCCACCAGAAGGTGATTCTCAGACATTATAAATATTAGCTAAAGAGATCAAGATTTATGCATTTTAAGAATGGAGGAAAAAAAATCATTTGTAATGTGTTTCATAACTCTCCAAAATTAGCAAAAGTAAAATGTTTTCTTTTCTAAATAATGTCAGTGAATGTATTGGTCTTATATAATGCTTTCGCAATATATTTTGTACACAATTAAAACAAGAGACTTTTTGTGATCTTTTTTCCCCTTTGACTAAAGTCTGTCAAATATATCATTTCTAACTCCTGCTGAGAAAGCCCAGCAGTGCAACGAGGACCCTTTCTTTTTGGACATCAATCACTGTTAATTGTTAATTGGGCCAGAAGCCAAGGGGGAAAAAAGAGATGCCTGCATCAGTGATAGTCCATCCTGTCATTAGCAATGATGTTTTGTTTGATCTGTGTGCAATAATTGATTTAATAAATTACTTTTCTTTTTGAGAACAACGAGCTTCCAAGGCAGGGATGTTCAAGTTAAGCATGGCAGATTAGAAACCAACATTTCCATTTCTCAGCCTTGTTCAAATTCAGATGAACTCAACAAAGCAATTGCAATCCTTTTATTGACTCAACCAAAATGGTTATTGCCGGTTTCTGGCATCATAATGCTGATCTCAAATCAAAATAGGCGGTTCTAGAATCAAGATGATTATTTTGTGTAACTGGAATTTGAAAAGCTTGTGAGGGACCCTCTGAGTGGAACTATTGGTGTCCCCTGTCCATAGGTGAGAAGAGTGATGAAGACCAAAGACGTGTAAAAAATTAAACGAATGGATCTGTAAACATCAGTGTTCATGACCTCGAGACCAGAAGTACTGGATGGTGCCCGGCGACCCACTCCCACAGCTCTTCATAGATCACAAGAAACTCCCTGCCATTGAGTTGATTCTGATGCATAGCGACCCTGTCTGACCAGGTAGAATTTCCCCTGTGTGTTTCTGAAATTATAATTTTTTATTGGAACAGAAAACTTCATCTTTCTCCCACAGAGAAGCTGGTGGTTTCAAACTGCTGACCTTGCATTTAGTAGTCCAAAGCAGGGACCCTCAGAGATCACATTAGAAGGCCTATAGAGTGAGAGAAAAATGTGGAATGGAATATGGAAGAAGCACACCAGCCTGTGTAATCATAAGGTGTTAGTGGGATCAGGTATCAGGTATCAAAGACCCAGAATAAAAATTCTTATCAATGTGAATGAGAGGATAGACAAGTGGAGTGGAGACCTAAAGCCCATCTGTAGACAATTGGATGTCCCCTTACAGAAGAGTCACAAGGAAGAGACGAGCCAGTCAGGGTGCAGTATAGCACCAATGAAACATATAACTTTCCTCTAGTTCTTTAATGCTACCTCCCCCCCAGTACATGACCCCAATTCTACCTTATAAATCTAGCTAAGCTAGAGCATGTACACAGGTACAGATAATTGCTGGAAACAGGGAATCCAGGACAGATAAAGCCTTCAGGACCAGTAATGAGAGTAGTGATACTAGGAGGGGAAGGGGAAGGTGGGGGAGAAAGGGGAAACTGATCACAATGATCTACATATAACCCCCTCCCTGTGGATGGACAACAGAAAAGTGGGTGAAGGGAGACATTAGTCAGTGTAAGACATGAAAAACTAACAATAATTTATAAATTATCAAGGGTTCATGAAGGAGGGAGGGAAGAAACAAGGAGCCAATACCAAGGGCTCAAGTAGAAAGAAAATGTTTTGAAAATGATGATGGCAACAAATGTACAAATATGCTTCATACAATGGGTGTATATATGGATTGTGATAAGAGCTGTACTGGCCCTCAAGAAAATGATTTTTTTTAGTCATAAAACTGGTAGGTTTACTGGTCAGATAGAGATTGGCAGACCTCCCAAGAAAATAGCCTTTAGCCATTCATTAGGCTTGGGAAGGAACTCATCTCCAAGGTTCGATTTTCAGTTCCACAATATCGGGTCTAGCCAAGAAGCAAGAACACCACTGAGATATGCAGACTTTAGCATCATCAACCATTTGACATCAAAAGGGGTGTATTAGCCGAAGGACACAGCTCAGAAGGATTAGGAAACAACGAATGGGAGGAAGTAAAATAAATCATGTTTCATTATGGGGATTGCAATCAATGAGATGAAACAAAATGTGTGCAAATTGTATGCAAAACTGATGTGTTTTTTAAATATTTATCTAAGTCACAATAAAGTAAAACAAAGCAAAAATTCACAAACTCACTGTCATTGAGTCAAGGCCAACTCTTGATGACCCTCCTGTGGGTTTCTGAGTATGTAACTAATGGTGTAGAAAGGCCTATCTGTTTCTTGCTAAGCATTGGGTGGATTCAAACTGCCCACCATACAGATCACAGACCAATGCATAACGACTTCACTACCAGGGGTCCTGTAAAAAGTTTTTAAAAAGAAAGATATTTATTCTGTGCTCTAGAAAATCAGTCTTGAACAGAATACCAATTTCCAGTATGTATTTTAGTGCTTACTTATATCAGGCTCTGTACAAAAGGCCAGTAACTCTCATTTTAAATGAGAAAAACCAGAGTTAGAGAGATTAAGTAACAAGTCCAAGATCTCCCTGATTCTAAGGAAGACCTTAGAAACTGGGTCAGTGTGGTTCAAAACCACTAACCTAAGCCTCCTTTCTAAGAAAAAGTGAGGCTTTGACAAGTGTCTCAGCCCCAAACATAGTTTTCTTTCTCACTTGGAAAAGGTTCAGTAGGAAGACATGTAGAAGTGTCTTCCACGCTCGGAGTCCTGGTGGCTCAGTGGGTTATGTGTGGGACTGTGGACCTGGAGGTTACAGTTCAAAGTCACCCAGCTGCTCTGAGCAGAAGGATAAGGCTCTGTCCCCATGAAGAGTTCCAGCCTCGGAAACCCACAGGGGCAGTTCTACCCGGTCCTATTGGGGCACGATGAATCCGAATGGACGAATGGCAGTGAATAGTTGGGACCTTGATGCATTATTGAACAATAAAATCTTCTCTTTATAATAGAAAAATAAATACAGAGAGAGGTGTTGAGACTTTTTGAAAATCTGTTTTTTGCACACTTAATAGATCATCTAAAAAGGGGATGCTCAACAGGAATGGAAACATAAGTTATTTTTCCAAGGACTAGGATATAACATTGTGTTTATGACTTTAGATTGAGTTTCCTTCTAAAATAAATTGGGTGTTGTTTCCAGGGAACTTTGATTTTGCATTTTCAAATGAGGAAGCAGACCAGACAACCTCTAGCTCCTTGGACAGGTCTGAAGGGTTACTCTGTGCTATTTATTTGCATGGAAACGTAGACCAGCGGTTTCACAAAATGAAGAGAAGAGCAGGGGAGAATGAATGTTGATCAAAGCAGGAGGGGCATCTTTAAAAAGAAATCTATTCTTGGTAAACACTGCACCATTAATTGAAAACATTAATTGTACCATTGGTTGAAACATCAATGGATAACAAAACCTGGCAGTTTCTTAAGAGCTTTGTCAACACATTTAAGATTTTTAAGATCCATAAAAATCGTATGAAATAGCTGTGGTGATTATTATCCCCTTATACAGGTGAGAAAATTGTAGCGTAAGAAAGTCTTCATAGAAGATATAATGCTATTAAAGAATGTGGCCAATGGTCCCAAGTCACTTGCATTCTCCTTTAAGCTGGAGTGACATCCTTGTAGCGATTGTAAAGAATACGTGGAGTTACTTAAAAGAAACGTGAGTTACCTACCATCGCCGGAATTCAAAAAGTCACTTCATGAAACCAGGTCCTAATGGAGGCCCATGGCCACCACTGCCACAGCATCTTTCCGTTGTATTTGAGGTTGAACATTTTCATGGAAGATTACAGTGGCTGTGGCCAAATCCTGCACTCAGTAGTGTGTGTCCTCAGTGAAGCATGGTGAAATAAGAAGAGGAGTTATCTTTGAATGGTTGTTTAAAATGTTTCCTATTTATGCCCACTGAATTGTATCTTTCAACTAATGGAAATGGTGTGGAGGGAGAGACATTTTCAAAGGAAGGGGAAGGTCCCACAGTGTTTTCTTTATTTTGTTTCCCTGCAGAAACTTTTCCGGTCACTCAGAGCAAGTGAAACTCAGCCTCTGGGTTTCACTGGTGTCCCGTTTCACCTGTGAAGGCTGCCCTTGTTTTGAGTTCTTGCTCGTCCTGGACCTGGTTCAGACTTCAGCTCCATTATCTAACTGTGCCGTCTTTAAAAGGAGTGGTTGATGTGCGCGGTGAGGAGGAGGGTTCAGATGTTTTAACTTTTCATCCACAAGTTAAAAAAGCAACTCATCATGAAAAGGAAAATCGAGAGAAATATGCTGTTTTCCAAGAAAGGAGATGCTCTTAAAAGGAGAAGCAACCAGGACAGGTCCTCACCGAAGAACACCCCCCCATACACACACCCAGAGTCGTCCACAGCCGAACAGTACCAACCAGCAGTCCTAAGCGCCTGGGGTTCAGCAAACACACCCCTGGAGCTGAATTTCGAGTTCTGCCTTTCGACGGCCGTGCTGGAATGGCTGCAGTTTCATTCCACAACCACGGGGAGTTTCAGGCAGCTAGCCACCTGATGGAAATTTCCGGACAAATGTTATGAGAATGCAAATAAAAGTTGGAAAAGGAAAATGCATCAATAGTAGATTTGCATAATTATGTTTTGTCAGAATGAGCAGAAAACAGATAATATGGAGGTCCTTTCTTAAGAGGACTGGTTTGATCATGACTTGAAGTAGTAGGCAGATCTTGGTGGAGAGGGGAAACGAAGGTATCACAGCACTAATCCCTTCCTGGAAACATTCACTCATAAGAAGATAACTCTACCTTTGACAAGTTCCCTGTGATACGTGATGTGCTTCCCAATGGCCCCTTTGGGATTTTCCACTCTTTGAGGGTCGGGTACAAAGAAAAACCTTAAAAAAAACCCTTAAAACCTTAAAAAAAAAACTAGGGAATGTTGCATCCTAATAAATCTTAAAAATTAAATCGTTTAGAACGGGAGTCAAATCTTGCTGTGGCAGGCAATGTCTGTTTTTGAGGGTACTAAGCTTCCCCTGGGATTACAGTCACCGTGGCTCCCCGGGCAGTAGGCTCCCTCCCGCCCATGAGCTACCTTCCAACGCCTCTTTCCCCAACCAAGCAACAGAGACAAGTTCAGAATCACATGGCGTGATATGGCTACCAACGCCGTCACTCAGTCATTGTGTGATCTTCACCGACTGATCCCCGGGGACCCTGGTGCTGCCGCCGAGCTAGCCTTTGACTGCTCACGGAAAGGGCGGTATGTCAGCTCACCAGCCACTTCGTGAGAGAAGAGTGAGACTGTTTGCTTCTATAAAGATTTGTGGTCTCAGAAACCCTGTGGCCACTTCTACTTGGCATGGACTCCACAGCCTCAGAAGTTACTCTTTTTATGTGGTTGTTGTAAAAGTATCACACAACTCTTGTCAAACTTTAGAAAATGTATTCTACAATTGTACAATTTGGCACCCAGTTTACTGATAGCAAGGATATTTGCTGTGTAATCTTATCATTAACACAGTATACCTCCCATGCCCCTTTTTTCTCACCCCTGGTAAGCACTACTAAATTTTGTTCTCTATTTATTTATCTTTTCTTACCCTCTTATAAAAGTGAGGTTGTCTTACATTAAAAAAAATTACATCTACTCCTTATTGACTACCTCCTTATCTAACATTCTATATATTCTTTTCATTTTTTTAATTTGTCATTTTATTGGGAATTTTTAAAATCATTTTATTGGGGGCTCATACAACTCTTATCCCAACCCTTACCTGCATCAATTGTATAAAGCACATTTGTACATTCGTTGCCCTCACCATTCTCAAAACATTTGCTCTCCATGTAAGCCTCTGGCAACAGCTCCTCATTTTCCCCCCACCCTCCCTGCTCCCCCGTCCCTCATGAACCCTTGATAATTTATAAATAATTATTTTGTCATATCTTACACTGTCCGATATCTCCAACAACAGTAAAAATATCTACTCTCTGACTGTTTTACTCATTAATAACATGCATCTGAGAATAACAAATGCTGCTGAGGTGTGCGGCCAGTGTCACACTGATGATGGTGCTTAAGGTTATCTGTCAACTTGGGTGATCTGTGGCTCTCAGGGGGTTGATAGTACATAATGATGATGCTTCACAGATATGTAGTGATGGAGTCTGCCACCATTTTAGGATTTGATATGGTCATCTTCCATTTATATCTAAGACCAAATTTACCTAGTGACTTGGTCTTTGGAACCTAACTAGGTTGATAAGTGAGGAGTGGGTTTATTTGTCTTTTTCTGATCCCCTGTTTCATTCAGCATCCTGCCTCCCAATGACATCTATGATAACACATACCAAGCCTTCATTTCTCCTACTGTGACTGGGTAGTGTTCCATTGAATGTATTTACCACATTTTGTTTATCTACTCATCTGTTGATGAGCATTTCAGCTGTTTCCAGCTTTTGGCTATCGTGAGTAGTATTGCAGTGAACATTAGTACACAAGTCTCTGAATCTCTGCTTTAAGATGTTCGGGTACATACCTATGAGTGGAACTGCTGGATTACAGGTTGGGCTGGGCACTGCAAGACCAGCAGTGAAGAACCCCTGGGGGCTCAGTGAAAGCAAGATAAGGCTTTCTGCTCTTGTAAAGATTTCCAGTGTTGGAAATCCACTGGGGCGGTTCTCCTGTGTAGGGTTATTAGCAGGTGGTATCACCTCAGGAACAATTGGTTTGGTTCGAGGTTTAATGGTAGATTCAGTTTTAGTTTTGTGGTTGTTGTTTTTCATGCACTGTCACATTGTTTTCCATAAAAGCTAAGCCAGTCTTATTTCTATTAGCCATTGGTAGGTATCCCAATTTCCTCACATCCCCCTCAATATTTGTTCTTTTCTGTTTTGTTTATTGTTGTTTTTTATGTTATCCAACCTAGTGGAAATGATATGGTATCTCACCAGGGTCTTAATTCCCATCTCTGATAACCAATGACACTGAGCATCTTTTCATGTGTTTGTTGGCCAGCTGAATGTCCTCTTTGATGGGATGTTTAGTCAAGTGCTTTGCCCAATTTAATATTGAGTTAATACATCTACTGGAAACCGGTATGCAACTATTGATACAGTCAATGCCTATTTCTCGGTTCTGGTTTCAGAGGATCCCCAGAAGCAGTTTGCCTTCTGCTGGCAAGGGCAACAATGCACTTTCATAACTCTCCTTCAGAGTTATATAAATTCTCTAGCACTATGTTTTAGTCTGCTGGGACCTTAGTCACCTTTCCCTTCCAGAAAATGTCACTCCAGTCCATTATACTGATGACGTTTTGCCTATTGGAACAGGTACATTGGGAGCATCCATGACTCAGGACTTATTGGTAAATTGCCTGCAGTGTAGAGGGTAGGAAATTAACCAGACACAAATTCAAGTGCCTTCTACCTCAATGGAATTTCTAGGGCTCCAGTGGTGTGGGGCAGGTCACTATTCCTACCAAAAAGAAGTACATGTTATTACATCTAGCCCCTCCTACAATTAAAAAGGAGGTTCAATGCCTGGTGGACCTCTTCCAATTTTAGAGGCTTCATAATCTTCATTTGGATATGCTACTCCAGCCTATTAATTGAGTGACTCAAAAGTTGCTAGCTTTGAATAGGGCCCCAAACAAGGGAACATTCCATAACAGATTCAGGTTTTCCTACAAGCCACTCTTGAACCATAAGATCCAGCTGAACCAATGTTTCTTGAAGTGTCAGGGGCAGCGAGAAATGCAATTTAGAGTCTTTGGCAGGCCCCTATTGGTGAATCACAGTGCAGATCCTTAGAGTTTTGCAGCAAAGCCCTGAATTCTCTGCAGATAACTACTACTCTTTGGGGAAACAACTTTTGGCTTGTCACTGGGCCTTAGTAGACACCAAACCCCTCCCCAAGGGCCTCCAAGTGACCCCATGGTTTCAGTAGCCGATATGATCTGGGTGGGTGTTGTCTGGTCCACAGAGTCATCACGTTTAATGTGCACAGCAATCCTCCATCATTACATGAAAGTGGCATATATGAGAATGGGCTCATGAGGAACTTGACGTACAAATAAGTTGCATGAGGTGGTCGAAATGCCTATAATCTCAAACCCTGTGACCTTACTTTCCTTCTCTTAGTTGGCACCCATGACTTCGTGGGACGTTCCTTATGATTAGTTGGCTGCAGAAGAGAAAATGCATGCTTTGTTTCCAGATGGTTCTGTGCCACAGGCTGGCACCACTTAGGTGTGGACAGCAACAGCCCTTTATGGCACTTCCCTGAAGAACAGTAGTGGAGGGAACCCTCCCAATGGGCATGCCTTTCAGCAGCACAGCTGTTCATTGTTCCTGGAAGTTGAAATGGTCTGTCGTGAGACTGCATATTGACTCATGGTCAAAGACTTGGAAGGACTGTGGTTGGACAATTGGTGACAAGGAGACGTGAGAAGTGATATGTGCATAGATCTCTCTGAATAAGCCGAAACATTTGTATCTCCTATGAATGCTCACCCAAGGATTATCTCTACAGAGAAGGATTTTAACAATCAAGTGGATAGAATGACACCCTCTGTGGAAACCAGTCATTCTCTTTCTCCAGCCACGCTTGCTGTTGACCAATGGGCTCTGGAACAAAGCACGTTGGTGGCAGGGACAGAGGTGATGCATGGGCTCGGTAACGTGGGTTCCACTCACCAAGGCCAAAATGGCTCTTGCCATTGCTGAGTGCCCAATCTCCCTCAGCAGAGGAAGTTTAACCGGCAGCCTGGTGGCAGGTTAATGACAGAGGACCACTCACATCATGGACCTTTTGCTCTACCTGGAACAGACACCCTGGTTACAGATTTGCCTTCCCTGTATGAGCACTTCTGCCAAAACTACCATTCTGAGACTTACAAGATATCTTATCCACTGGCATAGTATCCCACACAGCACCACCTCAGAACCAGCTACTCGTTTCACAGAGAATGATGTGTGACTGTGGGCTCATGCTCATGGGATCTACCGGCCTTACCACATTTCCCATAATCTGGAAGCAGCTCGCTTGTTGAGATGATGAAATGGCCTTCTAAAGACCCAAGTATAGCACCAGCTAGGTGGCAACATCTCACAAGGTTGGGGCATTGTTCTCCAGGAGGCTGCATATGCTCTAAGGCAGTTTCCAATACATGTTGCTGTGTCTCTAATAGCCAGAACTATCAAGTCCAGAAAATGGAACTGGAATGGCACTACTTGATATGAATTCTAGTGACCTACTCACAGCATGTGTGCTTCCTGATGCGGTAATGGTATGCTTTGGGGTTGTGAATGTTTCCATCCAAAGGGAGGAATGCCTCCACCTGAGAAACAGCCCAGATTCCATTGAACTCGAATTTAAGACTACATCTTGGCCACCTTGGGCCCCTTGTGCATGTGGATCAACAGGCCAAAAAAGCACTTATGCACTGAGTGGTGTAATTGATCAAGATTACCAAGGAGAAAGTGGATTGTATTATATAATAGAGATGAAGAAGAATATAGAGAATCCAACAGATTCCTTAAATTGTCTCTTAGTACTACCATTCCTTGTGATTAAAGTTACTGGTCCCATAAAGAAACTCAATTCTTATATGACATTAATGACCTTGATATTTAAGGAATGCACTGTTGAGTGACCGCACCAGACAAAGAACCATGACCAGCTGAGATACTGGGACAAAGGGTGCATGGACTGACCAGAAAGGAGAAAAAGATTATAAATACCAGCTATGACTGTGTGATTAATTGTAAAAAATGAAGACTGTAATTGTTATGAGTATTTCCTTCTTGAATGTAAGCATTACATAGTTTTATTTTGTTCATTTCTAAAATATAGGATGTAAACTGGATTGTGCATTTCCGTTGCATATGTTAGTTTTATAATTTTATGTGCAAATATGACTTTACTTTTGTCTGTGCTTGGAGATTATATTGGTTTGGAGATGTGTACAGGTGCCAAATTGATAACTGGTAGACTCTGATAGCTAGGTTGGCTAGGCCAGGATTGTCAGTGGCTTGGCAGTTGGACAAAGCAATTTCCTATCAGGCTACATAACACAATGCAATCAACTGCCGAATGGGATCTGGTGTGAGCAGTCAATCTCTTGTAAGAAAATTAGAGTGGATTGCAATCCATTTACTGAACGTACAGACCAGATGCGGAAAATAAATTCCCTAGGAGTGTAGCCTGATTTCTACATAAGTCGATTCTGTGAAGAGCTTGCTTGTTTCTTGCTTTGTCTGGACCATGCATCTGACTCATCAACCTTGAGTTCTTCGACCTTGAGCCAAGAACTGCTTCCTGGTTCATCTTCCTGCTTTGGGGCTCATCAGGCCCTGCTGTTTTGTGAGTCAGGAGAAGCCTCCAGCCTAACATCTGTCCTTACCTTCTTCTACAACTGTGTGAGCCATATATATACACACACACACACGAATATATCAATCACTGATGTTGTTCCTCTAGAGAACCTCACCTAACGCATAGCTTCCTCTCCATTCCTGCTTTAATTAGGATTTGGAAGTTCAACATCTTTATTTTTAATGTTCAATGTCTCCCAACCACACTAGAAAACACACTGCTTGGTCAGTGTGCTAACCAGGATGGCATGAGCTCTAAGCAAGATAGTCTGTGCTTATAACTATCTCCAGAAGGGGGTGGGATCCCCTTTCACTGGTTAATTTGTTTGTTTCTGCAAGGATTTATTTAGAAAACCCACCCCCATGAAGCCCTCTAGAGAGATGATGTCCTCCAGATTTTCCCAACACTTCCTTACTTGCTCTGTGAAAGGAAAGCTGCTGACATGAGCTGACATTCAGGGGAAGCGCAGGCTGACTTTCTTCTGCTTCAGGAGGAGAAAGGGCTAGGCCTCCCCAGAAGGACCTCCCAGAGATCTGTGTTGTTGGTCTGTGGGTTATCAGGGCCCGAATGGCTCTGGTGACTGGAGAAACCATTTCAAGCCAGGCGACTCACCTCCTGGCTGCAGGAATGCTATGGAGAAGTGTGTGTAAGATGGACAACTGAGGAACAGAGTGTGAAACTCCAAATGGACCTGGGGGTGGGGGGGGCGGTCTTTTTGTTACTAAAGCCCTCCATTTAGTGTGCTGCTGGTGGGTGTCGCCTCCACTAAAGATGTCTGCTTCCTCGCAGACAGCAGCTTCAGTAACCAGTGTTCAGTGCTGATAGAGGGGGGGCATAGTTAAATCCAAACTGAACCCCAGGGATATTTATCTTTTTGGTTTCAGAAGCCTGGGCTCGGGGGAATAGGCTCTACCTCCAGTTCCTGCTGTAGCAGCTTGCAAACAGCCTGGTAACCAGCAATTGCCAGATAGGAGAAGGTGTCACACTCTGGTCCAGTCCTCACCGTGGTTTGCCCTTGTTGCTGTTACACCACCCTGGTAGATTATTGGCCGAGAGCACTTTTCACACGAGACTCCTGCTACCTAACACACAGCAGCCTCGGTCGGTAGTCCTCAGTGCCAACTGAAAAGTGATGGCAGACTAGTCCTAATTGATCCCCAGGGAGGTTCAAATGTTTCGTTTCAGCGGAAAACTGTGAGAGAAAAAGATGGGCGGTTCTGTGGGGCTCTGGAAAGAACGGTTAGAACTGGAGAGACACAAGAGCGAGGAGGCAAACGTGGTTGACTCTGCCTCTTCCCATCGTTCTGAGGAGAGGATCGCAACTGGATGCAGGATTTCTGAGAAATGCTGGGGACTGCAGAACAAGACTTCCAAGAGTTAGCCTAAGACAACACTGCTGGGAGAAGATTCAATTTAATCTATAAAAATTAGAAAAATCTGATACTTGTACGCTGATACTGTGAATTTAAATTCACTTTTGGTCAAATCTAGTAAGAAGTGCTATCACATCAGATCGTTTACTTTTCTCTGGCAAAAACACGAGTCTCATTCAAATGATTGTCTAGTGTTCATACTTGAGTCATTCAAATCTCACTTCTTTATCTTGTGCTTCCCATCTATTTGATGCCTTCAGAATCCACCTGGTATACTGCTGCAGGTGTCCGCAGATTACCAGTGGTCCTCACTTCATTACAATGCGCTTTGCTAACAGATACCATAGGGTATAATTTCTGCTGCTTCTCTGTTTCAAATCTTTCTTTTCCCTATAAATTAGCATCATGGTTGCTTTTTAACAGTGAATCTCAAAGTATGGAATCAAATTTCAGTTCTGTAATATTAATCTACACGATCTCACACAAGTTACCTTGACCCTTTGAACTGTCTTTCTTGCTTTGTAAAATGAGGACAATGTAAGTTATGAAAAGGATCCCCAAACAAAAATCTGAAGTAAAGAGTCCAATAAATGGAATAAAAAACTCACCGAAGGAGTTCATCAGCAGATTGGACAAAAAAAGTAAAGAATCAGCAAATTTGGATATACTGTAGATCACTCATTCTGAGGATCAAAGGAGAAAACCTGTGAGTCACAAAAATGATACTAATATGTGCATTTGGGGGGAGGTGTCCAAAAAATGTAAAGGAGAGAGGGAAAATAACTTTCGAATAATTTTAGCCCAAAACTTGTACAATGAGATAAAAGGCATTAATTGCCCTTGTAGGACTACCAACATATCCCAAATAACATAAGCTGTGAAAAATGCACACAGAGACACTTTACAACCAAACTGTTGAATTTCAAAGACACAGAAGCTTAAAAGCAGCGACAGAGAAACAATCACCTGCAAGGGAAACTCAATTAGATTAATGTGAGAATGAGCGGTTCCTCATTAGAGGCCATGGAAGTCAAAGACAGCAGAGTGCCCTAAAGTACTGAAATGAAAAAGGGAGACCATCAAACAAAAAAAAAGGCGGGGGGAATGCTATACCTGGGAAAACTATCCTTCAAAAGTGGATGGTAAATTAAGGCATTTCTTGATAAGCAAAACTGAGAAAGCATATCAAGAATAGATGTTCCCCGAAGTAATTCCAGTAATGTGCTATGGATTGAATTTTCTCCCCAAATATGTGTTGTAAATCCCAATTTCTGTGCTTGCAGATATAATGTCATTTGAAAATGGGTTGTCTTTTCTATGTTAATGAGACAGGATGAGATGGAGGGTATATCTTAAACCATCTCCTTTGAGATATAAAAGAAGTTAATAAGCAAGGGTAAGAAGCAGACATGGGGACAGTGCAATTCCAAGCTTGATGAAGATGAATCAGGAACACAACTCAGAGAGCCAAAGGTTTTCCTGCAGAGTCTGCAGAGAGTGAAAGCCTTCCCCGAGGTCCAGCACCCTCAATCCTGACATCTAGCCTCCTCAGCAAAGAGAAAATAAATTCATGTTCATTAAAGCAACCCATTAATGCAATTGCTGTTATAGCTCCATCAAATAAGACAAAATGGTCCTTTATGTTGTAAGGACCAGACACTAGAAGATAACTTGAAGTCAAACAAAGAAGGGCAATGAAAATCCATAAAGGAAACTACATAGTCAGAATTAATTTTTTTGATTTGTAATTCTCCCTTTTGTCTCCCACTATAATTTAAAGACAGATAGAACAGTAGTTACAATTATATGTTGATTTTAATCTGATACAATGATGCAATTTATGATTATATCATTTTTGAAGGAGTACTTAGATGAGAACAAAATTTTTCTATAAAATTGAAAGTAGCTTGCTATTGGTTAAAACTAAAGTGTTATAATTAAGATGTTAATTGCAATCCATAAGACAACACTAAGAAAATATCTAATGAGTGTATACACCCACACATAAATATTCATATTCAATAATTATCAATGCAACCTGATTGCATTTTTGATCAATTTCAGACTGAAGAAGTTGGTAAAATTCTTTAATTTCTGCAACACTGGCTTTTGTGGTTGGTGCATTATTTGAGTAACAGTTGTATTAACTGGATTTCCTTGTCTGCATAAAGAAATATATGTACATGTATGTACACATTAATACTTATATATATTATGGTTTACTATGGCAATCAAGTGGTTTACTATGCCCTAAATAACAAATTTAAGATGAATGGTGCTACATTTATTGGCAAAGCATATTTCAAGATCTACCCTGAAGTACAATGCTATCTATGATAGGGTAGTATCTATATGTTTACAAGGAAATCCAGTTAATATAATTTTTACTCAAATTTGCACACCAGCTAATAAAGCCAGTGGTGAAGAAATTGAAGAATTTTACTAACTACTTCCTTCAAAAATTAATCAAACATGTGATCAAGGTGCGTTGATAATTATCAGTGATTAGGAAAACTATATAGGACATAGAAAAGTAACAGAAGTATGTTCATCTTTGTTTTAATTGGGAGCTCTTAGAGATATTATAATAATCCATAATTCAATTAGATCAAGCATAATTGTATAGTTGATGCCACCATCACTTTAAAAACATTTTCTTTCTTCTTGAGCTCTTTGATATCATCTCCCCTTTAACCCCTCCCTCCCCTACTCTACCCCCAGGAACCCTTATAGATATGTGTCTTTTGATGAATCATACACAATCCAGTGTATCCGTTCACCTACAATTCTGTTATTCATTCCCCTGGAATGGGGCATCATTGCTATTGATTTGCCCCCTCTCTTCCTGTACTCCCAGGGACTCATTGCTTTCATTACTATTTCTGAAGGGTTTATCCATCTTGGATTTCATGTATCAGAAGAAGGGTTTACCTATCTTGGATATCATGCATCGGATGATCTTAATTATACAAATGAACATATGCAGGTCTCACAAGATTAATGAGGTGAAACCAAGAGGAAATACTAAAGAACTAGAGGATATTTATATGTTTCATCAGTGTTATACTGAATCCTGGATATATCATCCCTTCCATGTGGCCCTTCTGTGAGGGACTATCCAGTTATCTTACAGCTGGGTTCTGGGTCTCCACTTTGTCCACACTCCTTCATGTCAATCTGATTGCTTGATTTTGAATATCTGACACCAATTCACATTGACACCTCATGATCACAAAGGCTGGTGTGCTTCTTCCATGTGGGCTTTGTTGCTTCTCTGCTATATGGATGCTTGTTTAATGTCAATCCTTTAAGACCCCAGATGCCATATCTTTTAATAACTGGGCACCATCAGCTTGCTTATGTACCCATTTTGCCTTCAGCAATGACGTCAGAAAAGTGAGTAACATATAATGCCATATTATTCAAACAAATAGTTCTTGTACAGAGGTAAGCTTTAAGTAGAGGCCCAAAGTCCATCTGCTTTCTATATATATATATATATATAATCTATACACACACATATATGTATCTTTATGTATTTACATATATACATTTCTGTATGTATACCTGTGTTAGTCTGAGTTGACTAGAGAAACAAATTCAGAGACACTCATATGTGTATAAGAAATAGTTTTATATGAAAGAGCAATTGTATTTTGAGAAAACATCCCAACCTAGATCAAGTCCATATGTCCTATGTTACCCATATGTCCAATACCAATCTATACATTCCTCTTCAGACACACGCAACACATGTAATGACTCTGAATGCAGGAAGATCAGAGGCCAGTGGGTGTAAAGTCTTTTGGAAACACCTCAACACTGCCAGGGGTCTCCATGTGGCTCCTCCAGCTCCAGGGCTCTAGTGTAGCTCCATGTGTCTTGACAGCAAATATGTGTCTCCTCTCCAGCAAGCTATTTATCTCCTTAGCACCTTCAAAGGACATCATCAATCTGCAACCTTATTGATAGGATCAACCCCACCCCATTCATTCTTAATAATCTCAAATTGACAGCAGATTATGTAATTACCACAATACCCATATATATAATTTTTATTTTCTTATTCTTTCTTCTTTTTCTTCTTTGTTTCCTCCTGCCCCCCTCCCCCGATAATGTATTGTGTTAGTCTGGGTACTTTAGAGAACAAATCCACAGAAAGGAAATATCCCAACCCAGTACTGCCCAAGCCCATATGTCCAACACCAATCCACAAAGTCCTCCTTCATCTCACAAAACAGATGCCATGATGCCAACTGCAGGAGGAAAGCCAAGTCAGTGAATGTGTAAGCATCTTGGTGTTGGCAGGGATATCCACAGGGGTGCTCCAGCACCTAAGGTTGCATCTGGGTAGGTCCATGTGGCTTCTCCTCAGGGATGTCTCACAGGAAGTAAGCCTTGCCAGCTAAAGCAGGGAACTGGCTAAGGCAGCTGCACCCTGGTCCGACCATCAGAAAGCAAGAGACCTGAGAACTAAAAAGGTGAGGCTCACTGAGCCATTTATCCCTCCGCCCTTCAATTAACCCCACATTTGTTTATTGGCCAGGTTGGCACAATAAACTAACTATCTCATGTATACCAATCCTTCATCTCTCAGTAATTCCTCTTGGATGCATTTTAATTGATCAAACATGACCAAGAACTCTATGCCCACCTTATCATCAATTTTAGATCCCTTGCTATATGTCTGTCCCTGTCATTATTTGTTCATTGCCTCCCTCCTTGTTCCACCTCCTCCTCTCCCATGCCCCGGGGAACCATCAGTCTTGTTGGTGTCTCCTTGCGATTTCTTATCCTGCTTTTCTTATATAGATAGACAACCAGGCGATTCTGGCGGCAGTTGGGGGAGGGGGGCTGGAGGAGATGTGGAGGGAGACCGTACATATAGTAGTTCTGAGTCTAACTGTTGTCCAGACCCAGAGTAGATGAGTATCCCTAACACAGACACTGCTATCGTCCATTGGTCCAATCCCTTATCTTTCAGGGTTCCGTGACCCAGGGCCCGCTTGCCTAACAGCATTTATACCCTTTTAGATCTCAGCATTCAAGTCTTAGGGGCATGCCCTCTATAAGATCCTACTGCTCTCCCTGCAGTCAAGGATGGAGCCGTCTAGTGCCTACCCTGTTGCACCTTTTTGAGGGGCCCCCTTGTGAATATCCCCAGACCAGTTCAGATGAAGTGCCAAGCACTGTCCCCAGTCAGAAGTCTGCAATTGAGATTCCTCAGGGACTTTGTGTCTTTGCTCCCATTGCTGGTCTGTTGCACTCCCTTCCTGCTTTGCCCCCAGGTGGGTGGGTCACACTGACTGCACTCCCCAAATTATATCTTCAGTGCTGTCCTCTGTAGCGCTGTTGTCTCAGCAGAGGACATCATGTCTTGAGCTGAGGCCATCCTTGCAGTCCTCACTGTGAATGAGCTGCTCCAAGCAGGAACATCGCCCTCAAGACTTGGAGCACCAGAATGAGGTCTACATTCTCCCTCTTTCCTGTGGAGACATAAACAATACCCTCTCCTTGGGTGGATCAGTGCCCTGTTGTGCCATTGCCATCTTTTTCTTCCCCAACCCCTCTGTGTGTCAGCAAAGGCACATGGTGTGTGTGTGTGTGTGTGTGTTATAATATGTTGTACTGCACTGGTGCAATCTGCATCTTTTTTAAATTTTTCTTTTCTGTTTTTAAAGACATATGCATCATGATTTTTGGCCTGGCTCTTATAAGACTATCCGGTCCTCCAACTGGGAACTGCGATATGTACATTTCCCCCTATGTTTCTTCTGTTGTTTGAACTGACCTCAGTGGACGTGGTTGTACTTGCCCTTTTGTGCTTGGCTAACTTCACTCAGCATAATATCGTCCAACTCTTTCCACAAGCTGAGGTGCTTTCTTGTTTCATTACTATTTTTTAGGGATGCGTAGTACTTCATTGTGTGCATACACCAGCATTTTTTAATCCATTCATCTGTTGATGGAAAGTTAGGCAGTTTCCAATTCTTTGTGATTGTGCACTGTGCAGTGATGAACATTGGATCACAGATGTCCGGTCGTGGCCTGTTTCTTATTGCTTCTGGGTGTATGCCCAGGGGAATTTCCATCTGTTGTAGGTGGCACCAAATTGCTTCCTAGTGGCTGTATGTCTCTATGAGGGTACCAGCTGTGGAGGAGAGTTCCTGTCTCACTGCACTTCCTCCAACATTTGTTGCTTACTGTTTTTTGAATTGGGATATCCTTATGGGTGTTAGGCGGTATCTCATGATTGTTTTGATTTGCTAATGACTGGTAACATTTCTCCTATGTTTATTGGCCATTTGGGTTTCCTCTTTATGAATCTTCTGTTCAAGTCTTGTGTCCACCTCCTCAGTGGGCTATTCTTGGCTTTTTAAACATTTTTTATTGTAAGGTTGCAGGGTTCTGTAGATTTTAGTAATAAGACCTTTGTCTGATATGTCACTGCTAAATATCTTTTCCTAGTCTGTGGGCTCTCTCATTACAATCTTGATGAAGTGTTTTATTTTTATTATGACCCACAAGTCTATTTCCTCTTCCTCTGGGTGTGCATCCTTCATTATTGCTGATATCCAATGTATTCCCTGTGCTAAGGTTCTTAAGTTTGTTCTAATTTTTTCTTGGGCAATTCTGATAGTTTGAGGTTTATGGTAGTTACATAATCTGGTGTCAATTTGGGACTTGAGAGGATTAAGAGTGAAGGGGTGGAAACTAGTCTGTCAACTGGGTCATAGCCAATGAGGCCTCTGCTTGGCCTTCTCCTGAAGATTCTGGGAACTCCTGTATTTCCTCCTTGTAGGTGGGAGACACTCTTTTTCTCTGCTCACTCCCTGAGAGACTCTCTACTGACAAGACACATGGAGTTATGCTGATGGCAGCAAGAATCCTGGACCCTGAGAACCCATGTGGAGACCCCTGTCAGCACTGAGATGCTTACACCACTGGATCCACAAGGCTTCCCACCCACTGGCCTGCGATCTTCCTGCATTTGGCATCATTGCATAATTTTCATGAGTTTGAATAGGATTTATAGATTAGGATCGGACATATGGGTTAATATTGGACTTATGGACTTGATCTGAACTGGGCTGGGATGTTTACTCAATAGCTCTTGTATATAAAGCTCTTTCCCATTCACAAATGAGTATCCACGAATTTGTTTCTCTAGTCTACCCAGGCTAAGACAGGATTATACCTCAAGGTCTGTGATCCACCTTGAATTGTCCTTGTTTATGGGGTGAGTTAGTGGTCTTGGTTCATGCTTCTGCAAGTTGATAGCCAGTTGGCATCTGTTTTCAGGTATCAGGCATTAAAGAACAACAAATCATACCATTGTGAATGGAGGGGAGTGCGGAGTGGAGGTCCAAAGCTCTTCTGTAGGCAGCTGGACATTCCCTTGCAGAAGGGTTGTGGGGAGGAGATGGGCCAGTCAAGGTGCAGTATAGCAACAATGAAATATATAACTTTCCTCTAGTTCTTTCATGCTTCCTCCCACTCATCATCATGATCCCAATTCTACCTTACAAATCAGGCTAGACCAGAGGATGCACACTGGTACAGATAAGAACTGGAAATACAGGGAATCCAGGACAGATAAACCCCTCAGGACCAATAATGAGAGTAGCGATACCAGGCAGGTGGGGGGAAAGTAGGGAAGAAAGGGGGAAATGATCACAAGGAACTATATATAATCCCTTCCTGGGGGACGGGCAACAGAAAAGTGGGTGAAGGGAGACATCAGACAGTGTAAGATATGACAAAATAATAATAATTTATGAATGGTCAGGCACTCATGAGTGAGGTGAGACAGGGAGGGAGAAGAAAAAAAAGGCAGCTGATATTAAGTGCTCAAATAGAAAGCGAATGTTTTAAGATTGATGATGGCAACAAATGTACAAATGTGCTTGACACAATGATTGCATATATGGATTGTGATAAGAGTTGTACGAGCCCACAAAAAATGATTTTAAAAGGAAAATAAATTAATTAAAAAAGATCACAAATCCTATGGTGGGGGGGTGGAAGGCATTTGCTTCCCATTTGATTTTTTGGGGGGGCCTTATCAAAGATCAGTTTTTTGTATTCTGCTGTTTTTATTTCTGGATTTTTTGTTCTTAGTCATTGGTCTATGTATTTATCATTCTACCAGTAATATGCTGTTTTCACAGCTGTGTGGTTTAAAGTCAGGTTATGCAAGCTCACACACTTTATTCTTCTTCTTGAGGAGTTCTTTGCCAATTCTGGGTTTCTTACCTTTCCATATGAAGTTGGTAATCAGTTTTTTCATTTCTTTGAAAAATGATGCTGGCATTGTATCAGGTTTGCATTGAGTCTATATAGTCCCTTTTGATTTCTTGTAATGTTACACAGGATACCCCTCCCTTTTTTTTTTTTGGTCAGGTATATCCCTAGATATTTCAATTTTTGCTTGGCTATTGTGAAGCGTACTACCTTCTTGATCTCCTTGCTATAATCCCATCAGTTGTATCTAGTAATCCAATTGACTTCTGCTTGTTGATCTTTTATCCTGCCACTCTACCATATTCCTCTATCATTTCCTGTGCTACTATCGTGGAACCTTTGGGGTTCTCAATATATAAAATCATATCATCTGAAAATAACGATAATTTCACTACTTCTTTCCATAAATATACACATTTGATAGACTTCCAGGGCATTGTTGAATAAAAGTGGGCACAAGGATTATGCTTGTTTGGTTTCCTTTTTCAGTGGGAATGTTTTTGACTTTTGTCCATTGATTGTCATGCTGTCTATTGGATTTTCATATATAGCTTGTATTATATTGAGATAATTACTTCCAGTCCTATTTTCCTGAGTGTCTTAATTAGGAATGGGTTTTGAATGTTAATGAATGCTTTTTCTGCATCTATTTATATTATCTTGTGGTTCTTGTCATTTTTCGTCTCAATGTGGTAGATAATATTGATGGATTTTCTAATGTCGAACCTACCCTGCATCCCTGGTATGAATCCCACTTGGTCATGATGAATTACTCCTTTTAATATATTTTTATATTCTAGTGGCCAAGATTTGTTAAGGATTTTTGAATCTATGTTCATTTGAGATATTGGCCTGTAGTTCTTTATTCTTGTTGGATCGTTGGTGTCAGTTCTTCCTTGTTTCTGCATATGATCAGTCTGGAAAGGGAGGTAACAACCAGAATGGCTTTGATGGAGTTGGCTTTTTTTCCTTCTGCACACCATACTCCTAGTAAATCAAGGGTGGTAATTTCAGTCACATCCTTTAGTACAGTGATTCTCAGCTGTGTGTTGTGACCCCTTTGGGGGTTGAACAATCCTTTCACATGGGTTGCCAAAATCACAAAAGTTGCTAAATTACAGTTATGAAGTAGCAAGGAAAATAATTTTATGGTTGATGGGTCACCACAACATGAGGAACTGTATTAAAGGGTCACGGCATTAGAAAGGTTGAGAACCACTGTTTTAGTAAGATTCAAAATACTTTTTAGGGAGACTCAAAATACATCCCACCTTAATCCTGTCCATTTGCCTAATATCCAAATTGGGATTATAACCTAAGGTGACCTGCTTTTGGCGGGACATCTCGATTTTTAAAAAATTTTCCCACGTCCTGCGGCATTTTAAAAAAGTCCCAATTTTTGGAAAGAATGCATAACAAGCTAGGGTATACGGTTTTTGGCTGCAATGTGGCTATTTTGCCAGGATATGAGTTTTATCAATGGTGTCCCACTTTACCAATGTTAAAATCTGGTCACCTTATTATAACCACAAGTACAAATATAAAAAAATCACTGCTTTCAACTCACGGTGACCATAGAGGTCAGGGTAGAAGTGCCCCTGTGGATTTCTGAGACTGATACTCTTTAGTGGAATAGAAAGTCCCATCATTCTCTCAAGGAGAAGCTGGTGGTTTTGAACTGCTGACCCCTGTAGTTAGCAGCCCAATGTATAACCACAATGCCACCAGGGATCCTACTATAATTAAAGGGCACTAGGAAATAATTTACATTCAAGCAAATTAGAAAAAATATTGTCAGTAAAGGAAATTACATAGGTAGTCTGAATTAATTTGTTTTTTATTGTAATTTTTTTGGTTTCCACTATACTTTAAAGAAAATTATATAAAAGAGTAATTATAAATATGTTGATGAGAATGTACTTTAGAAAGATAGAATTTGTGATAATAGCAACATGTGGGGGACGACCTAGATAAAAGTCCAAATTTTCTAAAATATAGAAACTAGATATTAATTAAAACTAGATTGTTGCAATTAGCATATCAATTTTAATCTTCAAGGCAACCCTAAGAAAACAGCTTTTATAATAATATGTGTGTATATACACACACACATATATTATTTTCTTTGTGTTGCCTTGTAGATTGTAATTAATATCCTGATTTTATACACATATAAGTTACACATATAAGCATACATATATATATATAAAAGCTCCATATAAGTGTG
>NW_022111368.1:22187387-22192573 GCF_000313985.2 Echinops telfairi | reverse complement strand
TAAATAGTATACTAGAAAGGACTTTTTTTCAAACACAAAACCAGACAACATTGAAAGAATTAAGGGACAAAAGAGAAATAGGGCACAGAAAAATGGCAGTATTAAGCTCTACTTTATCAGTATTTACATTCAATGTAAACAATTTAAAAGGCAGGGATGGCAAGAATAATTTCAGAAAGTACAATCCAACAAAATGAAATGTGCAGGAGACCATTCACATCTAGGGATACTAATGGGTTTAAAGTAAAGGATTGGGAAAAGTGTATACTCTGCAAAGTTATGATATCAGAGCTGAAGAGAATACTAATATCAGAAGTAATCAATTTTAAAATTATTTTAACAAATTGAGAAGAACACTATATAAAAGGGACAATACATCAAACATATATTCACTTATAAATCAAAGCTACTTCTATTCATAAGCTCTGTAATTCATTTGATGGGATCATGCAAATAAGGTGTACTGCTCTCTGAGGAGTGGGGGTGATCATTGTGCCATCTCAGAAGCAGGAAAATCAATCCCACAGCTGTAAAGAAAGAAGAGCCAACAGTGGAGTGAGTGCAAGACCCATCTCTGAATTGGCAGAGGCACCAGAGGACACACACCACTCGGAGATCAGGGGGCAGGGAAAATGAGCAGCAATCAAACCACGGTGAAGAGCAATGGGATTCCCAATCCAATGAATGGCTACATTTAAGTGTTTTTAGGCTGGAGACTAACTTGAAAAGTGGAATGCCCTTTGGGTATTTATCAGCACTAAGGGAGTGCTATAAAACCTGCAGACCTCAACCTGATACACTGAGCCTTGAGGGCAGCATATGATATGAAGCAGTGTACTATCAGAGAGGTCTGTGGGACTGGCCCCAATCCCAGCTATGTCGACCCTCTCCCCAAGAAGATTGCACTACAGAATACAGCACTGAAGATACAACCTGGTGACATGGAAGCAAACTAAGAGGGAAAGAGAGGGAGAGAAAATGGACTGCTTCCTGACCCACCAAGCCCCGAGGACGACACTCCTGCTTGGAGCAGCCAAGGCACAGAGAGGACTAGAGGGCTGACCCCACCACGAGATGCACTGACCCACAGCACTGCAGAGGACAGCACTGGAGACATAGTGAGATAATTGTGCCCGGTCTGACCCCCCTCTCCCCAGGGTGAATACATGGAGGGAGCACAACATAACAGCAAGGGCAGCGAAGCAATGACAACCCCAAGGAATCCTGAAAATAGAGTTCCAACTCGGAGGGCAGGGGTTAGTAACTCATCAGACTCAATCATAAAACATACATAAGGTTCAGCAGACAGACCTGGACCTATTTATAGTCCCCCTTTTTGTGTGCATTTACATCTATATAAGATGGGGAAGATAAACAATCCCAAGGAGAAAACAATGGACCCAATGCTTCTCAGTGGACAGGGTAGAGGAGGAGGTGGGACAAAAGGAGGGGGGAGCCAACAAACCCAGAGACATGGGAACAGCAAAAGATCTAAAATTGATGGCTAGAAGGGTGTAGAATGCCTGATGGGATTCCATCAAGTGTAATGTAGCTGAGAGGATTTACTGAAAGCTGAATGAACGTTGAACATGATAGTGGGACAGGAGGAAAATAAAAGGAAATAGAGGAAAGAACTAGGAGGCAAAAGACATTTATAGAGGTATAAATATAGCCATTTACATATATAAATATATTAGTATATGATGATGGGAATTTAGGCCTATGTACTTATATTTATATGTTAAGTATTAAGGAAGCAGGCAGACATTGGGCCTCTACTCAAATACTCCCTCAATCTAAAAACACTTTATTCTAATCACCTGGCATTCTGTGATGCTCACCTTCCCAATATGATAGCTGAAGACAAAATGAGTGCATAAGCAAATGTGGTGAAGAAAGCTGATGGTTCCTGGCTATTAAAAGATAAAGCATCTTGGGTCTTAAAGGCTTGAAGTTAACACTAACTGAGAAGCAACAAAGTTCACATGGAAGAAGCACACCAGCCTCTGTGAGCAAGAGGGGTCCATTGGATCAGGTATCAGGTATCAGAAGACCCAAAACAAGCAATCATATTGATGTGAGTGAGGGGGGTTGGAATGGAGACCCAAAGCCCATTTGTAGACAATAGTACATGACTTCCAAAAGGGTCACAAAGAAGGGAAGAGTCAGCCAGGGTGCAGTATAGCACCAATGAAAAACACAACATTCCTCTAGGGCTTTATGCTTCCTCCCTGCTATGACCATGACCCCAGTTATACCTTTCAAACCCAGCTAGACCAGCGCATGTGCACTAGTACAGATAAGAGCTCTTGACACATGGAATCCAGGATAGATACACCCCCTAGGAACAGTAATGGGAGTAGCGATATCATGAGTGTAGGAAGAAGGTGGGGGGGAGAAGGGAGAAAAAGGGAGAATCGATCACAAGGATCAACATATTAACACCCCCCACCCAGGGGGATGAACAACAGAAACATGGTTGAAGGGAGAGAGCAGATGATGTGAGATATGTAAACAGTCATAATTTATAATTTATCAAATGACCAGGAGGGAGGGAAGGTGGGAAAGGGAGGGAAAAAAGAGGAGATGATATCAAGCATGCAAGTAGAAAGAGAATGCTTTGAAAAAGATAATGTCAACATATGGACAAATGTGCTTGATACAGTTGATGTATGGATTGTTATAAGTTGTAAGAACCCCCAATAAAATGATCTATTTGAAAAAAACAAAAATATTTCACCAAAATCATAATCAAAAGGTGAAAGGAAAATAAGCAAGCAAAACCACCTGCCCCAAAGAACCACGGGGCTGAGAAGCTGAGGATCACAAAGAGGTGTGCCTGCCAGCATGGTTAAGAGGTGTTGCGGACAAAGAATTGCATTCTTAACACCTCATAGTTGTTAGTTTTCTTAATAATCCCCGTAATCATACACATGATTACCATAACTTAAGTCAGGTGAACATTAGTGCTCAAAGTTACATCCTTGTTCTTCAACACGTGTGGATTTACTTTGTTTGATTTCTTAGCTACTGCCTTCAGGAACATCTATTGTAGATCCTCGCAAAATGAAACCCTTGACAACTTCAATCTTTTCTCTGTTTATTATGGTGTTGCTTATTGGTCCAGTTATAAGAATTTGTCTTAGGCTGAGTTGTCTAGAAAAACAAAACCAGTCACACATGTAAAGAAAGAGCTATATATCAAGAAATATAAATCTTATATCAAGGAAGCATCCCAGTCCAACTTAAGTCCACGGGTCAGATGCTAGTGCACTTAAGTTGTTAAGTCCTGTTAAAACTCATGTAACTGCAGGTCAAGAATGCAGAAAGGTGAAGCAGCATGCAAGAAGATGACACCCGAGTGGTTTGGAGCCCTGCAGATCTCAGGCTAGTGGAACAAGGCAGGGTGCTGATAGGTCTCAAGGTTAAGCTGCCTCTGGAGGCAGGAACAGAGTTCCAGAACTCAGGAAGGTGACGTGGCAGAAAGAGTTGTGCAGATAAACATTTAAAAAGAGTAGTGAATGTAAATTTCTGATTTCCACATTGGGCGGCTGCCTAACAACCCACCTGAGAGCAAACTCTGATTACAAAGGCCATTTTAACAACCATTTATCTGGACTCAGCAAAAAAAACAGGTGTCAGTTTTGCTGAGCAGGTCCCAACCGGCTGAGTCCCACCATTGTTCAAATTTGTTCTTGAGATGCTCTCTAAATTCAGGTCAAATATAATCAAGACTGTACTTTGGCTCTTGTATGCTTGTTTTAATTTTCTTCAGCTTTAAATTGAGCATCCATCTGAGCATTTGTGGATCTTCTGCAGTAGGCATCTGGTCTTGTTTGGGATCAGATTAAACTTCTCCATTATCTTTTCCCACAGATCTTATCAATTTGATTCTTTTGTGTTCCATCTGTTGAAGTCCTCTTGTAAAAATACCATTTATGTTGTTAAAAAGTATATGCCAGTAAGAAGTAACTGGTCATGCAAAATTCTATCATATGATTAGCAACTTCTTTTCTATAACCAAGGACATACTTTCAAGGCCATATATTGCAGCTACTGTTCCATTCTCTTTGTTTCCAGTTGACCCTTTCCAGTGGCCAATTATTATCAACGCATCTTTACTGAGTGCTTGATTCATTTCAGGATAAAGAAGTCAACCGAATTCTTCAATTTTTTTCTTTACTAAATTTAGTGGTTGGTTTGTAGATTTGAATAATATATGTATCAACTCATCTTTCATGTAGGCATATAGATTTTATCCTAATACAGACAGCATTGTACTTCAAGTTATTTTTAAAATGTTCACTTTAGTGATGAATACAATGCCATTCCTTTTGGTTTTGTCATTCTCGCATAGTGAACCGCGTGGTTGTCTGACTCAAAATGGCCAATACTAGTTCATTTCAGCTCACCGAAGCCTTTGATAGAAATCTTTATTATTTCATCTCATTTTTGATAATTTCTAATTTTCATAGATCCATACTCCATAATTCCACATTTTGAATCATGCCTCATTATCAACTGAAGGTCCAAAATTTTCACTCCATTCATAACATTGAAGTCATTTGTGGAGACTTCTCTTCCTCAGTCATACTTTGCATGCCTTCCTACCTGAAGGGCGCGTCTGCCATCATTATAGCTAACAATGGTTCACTTCTCTGCATAAGAGTTTCAGTGGCTAATCCCTCATAATTGGATAGCCTATTCCTTTCTCATAGTCTGTTATTAGTCTAGAAGCTCTGTGTAAACCTGTCCATCATCACTGTCCTTTCTGAAACACAAATGCATGAAAATATGCATGACCACATCATAACAAACTGACAGAACAGTAGCCAAATTGAAAGCAAGGGAATTTATTACATAAACCTAAAGAATCACTGAGGAATATATAATATTGGTAACATATTGTGAACTAATATAGCTGCATTGCTAACTAAAGGTTTATTGTTTTGATGCCACCGGGCATTCCATATGAGAAAGATGTGGCAGTTTGGCTCTATAAAGATTTACAGCATTGGAAAAATTATGGGACAGTTCTACTTTGTCATGTAGTACTACTGTATTCATTATCTAGTGGGGCTATAACAGAAATACCAAAAGTGTACATTTGTTGCCATCATCATTCTCAAACATTTGCTTTCTACTTGAGCCGTTGGTTTCAGCTCCTCATTTTCTACCTTACAAAT
>NW_022111368.1:22185533-22186965 GCF_000313985.2 Echinops telfairi | reverse complement strand
GAAACTGAAATACAATTCTTTAAAAAAAAATCATAAAATTAACCAACTTTTAGTTAAATGAATGGAGACAAAATAGTGAAGACTCAAATAACTATAATGTGGAAAGAAGTGGGGCATCACTTACAATGTTTCAGAAATATAAGTAATTATAAATAGTGTTACGATCAATTGTGTTGTTGTTGTTGCTGTTAGGTGATGTCAACGAAGCCCCTACCCATAGCAACCTTATGCACAGCAGACTGAAACACTACCCCATCTTGTGCCATCTGCACACTTGTTTCTATGCTTGAGTGCGCTGTTGTAGTCAGGATGCCAATCCATCTTATTGAGGGCCTTCATCATTTTGCTGCCTATCTACCTTACCAAGCATGATGTCCTTCTCCAAAGACGGTCTTTCCTGACAACATGTCCAAAGTACCTGAGAAAAAAATCTCACCAACCCTTTCCTCTAAGAAGCATTCAAAACAGATTTTCCTGTTCTTTTGGCAGTTCATAGTACTGGGCTCCGGTAATCAATGGTAGATTAGCAAGTTAGATAAGCTAGAGAAACCATCCATATTAAAAAAAACAAAATCACAAGAAAAATAGAAAATCAGCATAGACCTAAAATGAAACATAAAGATTGAATTAATTATCAAAAATTTCCAAATGAGTAAAGTCCAAGTCCAGATGGCTGCATTGGTGAGTACTATTAGGTGCTTAAAGAAAAATTAACGCTAAAGCTCAAAAATTTTCAATAAATAGGGGGAAATGTTGATAACTTTTTCCATCTTGCCAAAACTTCGTAACACCAAAGCCAGACAAAGACACCAAAAGAAAGAAAATTTACAGAGTAACATTTTGTGAATACTGACTCAAATATCTTGAAAAAAGTTTACTTTTAATATTGATAGGTGCCATTGACTGGGTTCAGACCCATAGTGACTATGAAACAAATCTAGCAATGTGCTTAAAGTATTATGCAACCTTGACTGAGTGGAATTTGTCCCAGAAACTTAACAACAATAAAACACAGAATGAGGAAACATAAGCATGACACTTTTGATTCATATATAAAAGGCCTTTGAGAAAACTGAACAACCATCCATGATAAAAATACTCATCTAGGAATAACAAAACTAATTCCCTGTCATCCAGTCCATTTGAACCCATAGTGACCCTGTCGGACAGAGCAGAGCTTCTCCTGTGGGCTGCTGAGGCTGCAACCGTTTAAGGGAGCTGAAAGCCTTATCTTTCATCCATTGCAACCTGGAATAGAAGCCAAGTTTCTCTGCACATTAAAGTGCATTGCAGAAAAATCTGCAGCTAACATCATGCTGAAGGGTGAAAAGAGACAAAGAGTATACATTTACACAGCTGCTATTCAATATTTTACTGGAAATTCTAACTAAGAATTAAAAATGATGCAGAAACTCCCCAGGAATTGAGGAAT
>NW_022111368.1:22159134-22185264 GCF_000313985.2 Echinops telfairi | reverse complement strand
AGGAATCGCGCGTGTGTGTGTGTGTGTGTGTGTGTGTGTGTGTGTGTGTGCTTGAAATAAAGAGAGAGGTGAGACTTCCTATTCACATGAATATTTCCATTGTCTGAAACCCAACTCTCTCCTACAGGGTTGCTATGAGTTGGCATCAACTCAAAGACAATGAGTTAGGTTTTCTGAGTTCATAGATGTATGTGTATCCACTTTGTTACATGTTAATAGTTGAAATGAGCAAAGTAGAAGATACAACACCAACACACAAAAAATGGTATATTACAAAGTGTGGTTAAGATGGTGGCTTAGGTAAACAAACACACTGTCATGTCCTTCTACAACTGAGTCTTTTGGAAATAAGAATAGGCACAAACCATGAGCTTGAATTCCTGAACACAAATAGAGAGCTCAAGAATAAGACCAGGCATGAATTAAAGGCTGTGAATGAACCAAGGCTCATTGGCCCCTCTTCAGTGTGCTGCAACACTCCTCTCACACCCTACCTGCTTGCTAAGCACTTGCATAGAGACCCTTGTCCTCCACCTCCACCCGTTGTAACATCAGCCTTTGCTTGTGCCTCTCACATTTGGATCGTGCTGCTTTCTTATGATCATGAAGATAACCAGTCCGCTCTAGAGGCCACCCTATTTGTTCCCAGGAACACATTTCACTATCTCTCAGGAGCTGTGGAAGGATACTGACCCTCTGACTCCTGGCATCTCATGTCAGAGAATGGACTGCTCTTGCACCTCCAGCTATCCTCTAAGGGAAGGCGGATGCAACGAATGACCCAGACCTCTCTTATATGTTCAAGTCATTATACCCACCAGTGAGAGCAGCAAAGCATACCCCCAAACTGACAGTACCAAAGTCACATATAGAGCAATACTGTAAACCAATAACAATGGAAATAAAGGAAAGGAAACAGTCAATAGAGAAAGTGGAGAAACTAAGTTACTGATATTTGCACACGCAAAAAAGACAACTATACAGGCAAATAAAAAGTATATAATACTCAGTCTCACTGCACTGTGAATTAGGCAATGGGCTATTAAGTGCAAGAATGGTAGTTCAAACCCATCTGCTGCTCTATTGAAAAAGATGAGGCACTTTGCTCATATAAATATTCACGGCCTCAGAAACCTTATGTAAGTTTGCCATTCATTAGAATGGACTTGATGTCAGTGGGAGTTATATATCTACATCTATTTCTATATCAATATCTATACACACATATACATACATATGTGTATATACATTTGTAGACTTAATATATCAATATTCATTGTTTTGGATTCTTTGGTATTTAAATGATCTGCTCTTCTTCAGACACTTTTGCTGTCCTTTTATTTTGATAGTTTGTTTTAGTCATCTTTTCCTGGCTCTACATAGGATTTGGAATTGACTCCTGCTTTTATGTCATTAAGGATTTATTATATATTCAGGAATAAATATATTGTATATAATATAAATACATGTATGCATATATAACACATGCAACCTAATATATATTAGAGATATATGTGCTTATTATGTACAATTATAACATATCTATATATTGCATAGCACTATGATATATATTTATTGATCATGTTTACATATATAATGAATAATGGCTCAAAAAATAAGTAAATCAGAAACCATATGTAGAGACAGAAAAGGATGGTTGAAGCAAACGATCAAAGTAAAGAGACAGAAAATGTCTCTGAAGCCCAAGGGGACAGAAGAGAGAACCATGAAATGAATCCATCCACCCACAGACAGCTGCTGTTTGACAAAGGGTGAAGATCCGTTCAACGAGGAAGAAGTAATCTCTTCAACAAGTGATGCCGGCAAAACTAGATTTCCCTTTGCAGAAGAAAGAACAGGACTGATAGCTTCCTTTATATACAAAAATGAACCCAAAGTGGATCCAGAACCTAAATAAGAACCATAAAACTATAAAGATCATCAATAAGGAAAATAGGGACAACTTAGAAACCCTAATACAATGCAATTAAAGTGCACACGCACTACCAAACATTAAAAAACACTCACGCAGCTACAGTGAAAGACCAAATAGATGACTGGGACATCCTAAAAAATAAGATTTATATGTATTAAAAACTTTAACAAAAGAGTGAAAAGAGAATTCCAGACTGTTAAAAAAATGGGGTAATGATACATCACACAAGGGACTAATATCTAAAATCTACAGAAAAACAGCAGCACCTCCAGAAGCAAATGGTCAAGAAGCCAATTGAAAATAGGCAGAGGAAATCAACAGACAATTCACTGAAGGAGATCTCACGGTGGGCCCTAAACAAATGAAGAAATGCCCATGATCACTAGTTACTCCAGAGATGCAAGTCAAAACAACGATGAGATACCACCTCACACCAGCTTTGAGAGTAAAATTCAAAATACAAATACAGGAGAGCATGCAGAGAGATTGGGACCCGGCGGGGTTGTGAAACAGTGAACTGGCTGGTGAAAGGAGAATGCATTTTCCTGAACACTTGAGAATCGAAATACCTTATCTTCACCCCACACTCCTTAACTGGAAACAAGTTGCATATGAAGTATTGACTGTAAAACTGAGTATCTGCTCAGTAAACCTTCACCTAATTCACAATTAAAAGTAAAATAATATCAGTAATTCTTCCCAAATGTGTCTACATATTGTTCACACATTATGTAATAACCCACACTCATCTATGGCCCTCTATTTTGGATTGGATCATAGAGAAATGAATTACTGGTCATAGAGGCTGTGTTTGTTTAGGTCTTCATGGTTTTTATTATAAATGAACCAGTTGTATTTTAAGCCATTCATTAATGTTTGCACTTAGTGTATGGGTTCATTACCAATTTGTTAATTCTAATTTCTGAGGCTACAAACTGAGAATCTGATTAACATTAATTCACCGTAAATTCATCATGGGAACTAATGCAAAATATTGTCAAGAGCACAATAGTTTTAAGTGAAAAAATCAGGTGTTATTTAACATACAGAATGGGTTCTGTGAAATGGGATGTTATGTGATTTGGACTTTATTCTTGTTGCTGCTGGGAGAATCCCTTGGGTTGGTGTCACCCAACCCGGTAATTCAGAGGGTCGATCCTGACACAAGTCCTCTGCCTGCACCAAATAACAAACACCCAGACCCCTGACATGGAATTGTTTCCATCTCATGAAAGTCTGTAAGATACACTACACCTGCCCCCGTGCGCTTCTCAGGTTGTAATCTTGATGGTGATAGAAAGCCTCATGTTTCTCCCACAGAGCAGCTGGTGGTTTAGAACTATGGACTTTTTGATTAACAGCCAATGAGTAACTCACTATGCCAGCAGTGAGTGTATCATACCATATAAATTCTTTGTACAAGACCATATGAAATTCTTTGTATTTATTATCAATTTTATCTATAAAGTATCATATGATAAATATGCAATTTACTTAAATACAGTATTTCTTAAATTATATGACTACTATGGATTATATGTTAGTATTTATGTAATCTAATAAATATTGCATATAATCATATAAAAACAAAATTGTTTTGTAATTTTTTCTAAATTGAATCACAACACTATTAGTCACAACATTATTAATAACTGAGTTGAAGCCTTTTTATTTCACTCATTATTTTCCTTTAATTACTACTTTATCCTCAAAAAAGGTATTGATATAGGTTTTTACACATTATTTAGCAAAAATACAATATTGATAAAAATACAATACAATAATCTAATAAAATTAATGACTACAAAAACCAGCTGCAATGAAAACAACAGTGTATTTGTAGCACATGCAGATGAAACCAGGAGATTTGAAGTGCTGCTGTAATTGGGTAATAATGACAACTCACCAGTACACGGTCCTGAGAAAATATTGACCAAGTCCAAGTCAACAAGCCCAAGACTTGTCCCAACTTAGAGTTGCTCATCAGAGAAACCCACCAGTGGGCGGGCAAGGCTCTGCGGCCTCTGCTGTGCTGTTATCGACTGACAGGAGCCCACCGAAGGGAGGACTGCAAAGAGCTCCAAAATAGGTCTACAGAAGTTACATTGTCCTCCTTAGGGTCTGGTCCCTCCTGACAATATGAGTGTTGAAAATAATTGGGATGAAGTCTCACCAGCCTCTCTTCGAAGGTGCAAATTTGGCGTACATCTTCCAAGAATGATTTCTTCTTACTTTTGGCAGTTTGTATCATATTCAATAGTCTATGCTCATACCATAATTAAAAGGCATCCACCCATTCTTCTTTTGTCTTCTTTATACATTGTCTCACTTTCACAAGCATGTCATATAAGTGAAAATACCATGACACACCTTAGCCTTCCAAATTGCACCTTTCCTATTAATACCTGAAAGAGATCCTTTGCAGAAGACTTTTCCAGTGCAACACACCATTTGTTTTCATGACTGTTACTTCCATGGAAGTTAGTTGTTGAGCCAAGTAAAACTAAATGTCGATCAGTTATGCTTCCTCTACCAGGTCTTCTTGAAAAGGCATTCAGAACAAGTTTAGTTGCCACAAAAATAAAAAAGTGTCACCTATTTGCACTCTCTTAGTATCCAGTATCAGTATAACTCTTTTTCCACAACACAAAACCACCCACAAAGTATTTCTGTCAAGCAAAATATCTAGCTCTCATATGACCCCTTTCATCCTTAAATTGAACTTGAACATAGGACCACCAAGCAATCTGATCAGAAAACAAAGGATTTGTGAATGTAGTAATAGGAAGTGAAAAAAAAATTACATTGGATGAAGTAGAAACAAAAGCCCTTCCCAATTCTAATTTGGATTCCTAGGCTCATGTTTTCTTGCTCAGGGAACACATAATCACATATTGCTGACCCATTCAATCTATCATCTTCTTAAGACTGTAGGCAAAATTCACAAGGTGATTTCTCCCAGCTGGTTTTATAACTGAGTTTTCAATGGACTATTCCACTATCATTCTGGATAATGGAGTATTAATTAAACCAATGAATTGTACTAGCACCTGCCTGTTTACATTGATTCAGTTATTATAAAACACATTTCTCTGTTCAAAGTGATAATTCATGAAATGTCCTGGTTATAATTAATTTAAGTAAATCCACAAGATGTATATGTCAAAAGAATGTCAAACAAGGAAAGTAATTTCATATCTATAGTAAGTGCCTTGGAAATGGTGAAAGTTTGTTATCTCTCTCTCTGTGAACTCTCTATTTTATAAAACAGAGCAATCAACAAAAACAAAATTAAGTTTTAAGAATTCTAAATTAATCAAAGGCTGAATGCCAACCTAAAAGTTTTATCCAAGGTGAAACTTCCATAACTCAAGAAAAACATGGTAGTTTGTGGTGATTTAACAACTCACTTGGGTTCATCTCTCCTCACCATCACTTCACATTGCAAACCAGCTTCCTCAGATCTATACTAGCCCTGCAACCAGCAGTGTTGTCACTGGATGAAGGAGCGTGTGTTTGGAGCATCTCAAAATGTTCCAGCCCTAGACCACTGGTATTATCTGATTTGTCTGGCTGCTCCCAGAAAAATCTTCCGGGTAGATATTATTTTTGTTTGACTCACTCAGAAAGGTCCATCTTCAGAGTGTTTGTCAAAAGCAATCATCAGTAATTGTTTAACAATATAACTGCTGAAGCACATAATGACATTTTGAGCATTCAAGAACCTTGGCAAAAATCCAAAGACCCGGGGAATGAGATGTACGGAGGGGATTTTAAAAGCTCTGGAATATTTGTGGGATTATCTCACACAGGTACAGAGTGATGCACAGGCCCATAAAAGGCTTGGGTGGGTTTCAAGGCGTCTTTGATTGAGTTTGGGGTCATGTACCAGAAGAAGGTAAAGGCTCAGCCTGACTTATAAACCCCCAGAACACTGCAGACTCCATCTTTTACCAGTTGGACAACTTATTTTCATTTCCCTCCATTTCTGATTATAAAATGGGAATAGTAATATATGAAGTTGCTTTAAAAAGCTCATAGAAAATTTACATTACCTTTTAATTCCATTCCATTTTCCCACAAACATTTTGAAGCACCCCTCCCCCCAACATATATGTCATTTGATTGTGGTGGTGTTTTGAATTTATATGTAAAGACACTAAAACAACATGTGCCACTGAGAGTTAGTCAATGGTTATTTATTATTTCTACAAATTGCAAATCCAGCCAGCCATCATAGATGGAGATTTAAGTTTTGCACCTAAAGTATCTCTCTCCTAAAAGTCAGGGCTCTTGCTTCTCTAAATGGCTTTTCTTTCCTATTCTTTTTCTAAATGCATCAACAGATCATTACCTACTGAAGGACAATTACAAAGTCTTATTTATCTTTATCCATCCTAGTTCATTTGAAATCTAATGTAGACCTAACTTTTGTAACAAATAATATTCAGCTAAATGAATTTCAGTTTTACATCAAACCTACTTAGATAAAGGAATTACATACTCTCCATTGATACTGGTTAAATATAAGAATTTTGTAAGTTTTATGAGTATTTGCTTTTGTATAAGATAAGGAAATGAGCCAGAATATCTTTGAAACAGATATCTCACACAAACAAGGATAAGGAAACAGAGAAATACTAATGGTAACTATGACTCATATAAAAAGAAATGGCAAATCATATTCAGAAAATGTAGCTGTTCAGCTCTGAAAAGATTGTAGGAACAAGGAAAGCTCATACACTGAGTACAGGGTGGAGAAGTGTTTGCTTAAGGAGGATGGGGAAAAAAAGAATGATGTTTGGTGATGCTGTTGTGATTTTTATAAAGAACCCATCCCTCACTATATTGCAAACAATCCTGTTACATATATTCTATGTATACTATATGTGGACAAAATATTGTGGAAAATGCTGGGACTTATCTTAATGTAGTATGTGAAGTTAGAAATTCAAGAAACACTACAATTGTCACGTGTAGAAAAAGAAACTCCAAGGAGCGGTGTCAAAATGTTTGTTCTGGGAGAGGCTGATAGAGACTAGGAGTGTGAGCTGTGGATTCAGACTACCTGGGGTTTGACGCCCACACCTACAATGATGAATGATACCACTTTGGAGCAGTGACCTTTATTTCCTCATCTCTCAGTGGTGATGGATGTCAGAAGAGACTCTGCACATTGAAAAGCTAAAATGAAAGGAAGAAGGATGACATAAAAGCACCTAACAGAAGATTTCACGGGGCAATTCCAGAAAACAAAGTAAAATATTACACTAACATCTGCAAAGGCCTGTAGTTAAGAAAACAAAGTGGAAGAACATGCCAGACATTTTTCAATGAAAATAACTAAAGAAAATATTAAATCCTTGGCTTTCAATATTGAAAGATTCTATTGGCAAAAGATTGAGCCATGCACGCAGCATCACATGAAGATGGAAGATACAGGACACAGGGTCACTGTATCCGAAAGAATGGGTCAACAGTCAGCCACTTGAGGGGGTAACATATGCTCAAAAGTTAAACTTCACTGAAGCAGGGCACTGAGAGGGAGCAGTCAGACATTTAGTCCAGATTCAGAAGAGGGTGTACAATAAGGGCTATCATTCCTGAAACTAACAGCAAAGAGTACCAGTGAGATACGTTTACCTTTGTTTCATTGACAGCGACAAAGCATTCTACTATATGGACCACAACAAGCCATGGCTGATATTCGAAAAAATGGGAATTTCCAGAACACTTCAGTGTGCTCCTGTAGAACCTGTACACAGACCAAGAGGCAGTTGTTCTAACAGACCAATGGAATACTGCAGAGTTTAAAATCAGAAAAAGTGTTTTTCAGGGCAGTGTCCTATCACCAGGCACGTTCAGTCTGTGTGGTGGGAGAAAATGCTGAGCACCTGTATGACACGAAGAAGAAACTGGCATTGGGATTGGAAGAGTGCTTGTCAACAACCTGAAATCGGCGGACGACTCAACCTTGCTTGCTAAAATGAAGAGGACTTGAGACACTTACTGATGAAGAGCCAAGACTGAATGAAGCTTTGAGTATAGATTACACTTGAGCATAAAATGAAAACCATCACAATCGGATCAATAAGCATTATCAGATAAACAAATAAATTATTGAAGTTGTAAAGGATTTCATTTTACTTGGACCTCCCAACAAAACTCCATGGAAGTAGCAGTTAAGAAAACAAGTGACGTTGCATTGGTCAAATCTGCTGCAAAAGATCTCTTTTGAAGCATGAAATAGCAAAAGCATGAGTTTGAGGATTAAGGTGCACCTGACACACACATGGTATTTTAATTATATCAGATGCCTAGGAAAACTAGACATTGCATTAGGAAGACAGAAGAATGAAGAGACGTCTTTTAATTATGGGGTGGGCAAAGAATGTTGACTATAACACAAACTGCTAGAAGAATGAATGATTCTGTCCTGGAAAGTGTACAGCTAGCACGCTCCCTGGAACAAAAGAGGCTAAACACTTCATCTCAAGATTTTGAACACTGATATTACCAGGAGGGATCAAACACTGAAGAAGGGCATGCATCATGCTTGCTAAAGGAGGGAGTCCGTGTAAAAGAGAAAGCCCCTCAATCAGATGGATTGACACAGAGGCTTCAATAATGAGCTCTCAGAGGAAGGACTGTGGCGATGGTGGAGGACTGGCCATGTTTCATTCTACTACGGAGGGCCAGTGTGTGTCAGAAATGACAGGGCAGCATCTAACGGGAACAACCACAATAAATGGTGACGGCGGTCATGTGGTCTGTTGGGGACTTAAAAATACCGTGCTTGGAAATCTTTTGTAAGCATACTCACGTTCACTGCCATCAAATCAATGCTGACTCCTAACGACTGCAGCTGTGGGTTTCTGAGACTGTAACTGGTTACAGGAGTAGAAAGCCCAGTCTTTCTCCCATGGAGCTGTTGTTGGTTTTGAACCACCAACCATGCGGATCGCAGCCCAAAGCGTAACCACTCAATGACCGGGGGTCCTATCATTTACGATACTGCTTGTCAATAATCACTGTTAAACAAATGGTACCTATCATTATTAGTGCCCAACAAAACAATCTTCTTTCAAATTTCCTTTAGCCTTTGAATTATTTTGATGGTTAGCACAAAGGAAGTTTCAAAAGTATTTTAAGTTGGGCTGGATCGCAATTGATCGCTTTTCCCCCTCTCCCATTACTATAACAGAATCTTTCAAGTAAAAAATGAAATATAATCAGTTGAGGACAGTATCTCCTATTCAGCAAAATCTGAAAACTCAAGCCCTTTTTGGTTACTTACTTTCCACCTACAGCATGTAAAGATAGATAGTATTGCTTGTCACTGAAAAGGGGAACTGATTATAAGGTTCTACATGTGACCTCCTGCCTGGGGGACAGACAACAGAAAAGTGGGTGAAGGGAGACGTTGGACAGGGCAAGATATGACAAAATAATAATTTATAAATTATCAAGGGTTCATGAGGGAAGGATATGAAGGGGCTTCAAAAGGTTCTTAGGAAAATGAAATGGAAAGACAATGGAATTTTTCCACCGAAAAACATATGCCCTGATGTATGTTTTATTTCCTCAGTGCTTAAGACTTCTAAAATCTAATGTAGAAATCTAGCATAGACATTTTGCATATCTTTCACTAATTGTACTGCTCAATGATAATGATGCAAAAAACAAGGGTCTAAAATTTTTAATATCCCCAAAACCTTGGACTCTAGCCTCAAAGCTTTCTCTCTGTACCTCCATGAATGACAGAGTCGAACTGCTCCATTGGATTTTCATGGCTATAATCGGTACAGAAGAAGATTTCTAGGCTTTCTGTGGCCCCACTGAGTGGGATCACACTGCTAACAGACCCATTCGAATATGCCATTTCCTTCTAAATCAATTTAAGTAATTTGTATGTTGCAATGATTTTTTTAATGTTCCTCTGTCACACTATTGTTGTAAGAATGTTTGTGTAACATCCCTTGTTGTATGATCCTGTCCATTAGAATCTCTATTGTGTAGTACTTGCATTTCCCTTTTATCATGATCAATCATGCTTAAGGTTTCCTGATGGTATTAATCTTTTCAAAGAGCCAGTTTTTAATTTCGCTGATTCTATTTTTTGTCTGTTTTTTATTTCACATTATTTATGTTTACCATCATTATTCACTGTGTCAACTTAGGGTCCTCGTTTTTGAACTTCTTAAGATGGAAGAATTTACAACATTTGCCTTCTTTCTAATTTAAGAATTTTACATTGTAAAATTTTTAATTGAAAATTCTCTTTGTGTTATGCACCATTCTCTAGAGAAACAAAACCAGGACACCTATGATATATATATATATATACACACACACATATATAATACACACACACACATATATATATAAATACACACATTGGCTTATACAGCAAAAAGGAATATAATAGCTAATTAGTCCACACAGCAGTACAGAGGGCTCAGGGCAACTCACTTTCTTGGAACAGTTAACATACTGGAAGTCCTTTCACTCACGTGGGCTGCCAGGTCCAAGGTCAAGGAAGCATACAGCAGAATCCTCCTTCAGGCAAGCCAGGCAGAGTCTGCCCCGGCAGTAAACAGCAGGGTGGGTAAGCAACAGTCAGTACCTCGGGAGTTTAGCAAAGGAGGCCTGGACGGGATATTGAACTCAAGCAATGCAAAATGACAGGATCCCTCAGCCTCAAACTCAAGTGATGTACACACCAGCAGTAGCGAAGCAGGTCTCAAAGGAGCCGCAAGCTCTAGTGACAAGATCCATGATCCGCGATCCACGGTTGGCGGGACCCACAGTTGGTGTAGCACACAGGCTGAGGCAGAGGACTAGCTAAAGCAGCAGCATGCTTTTCCAGTCACCAGGGAGCAGGAGAGAAGGGGGTGCAGGTCTTGCAGAGCCATTTATCTTTTTGTCCTGCAATTAAGCTGTGACCTGATTAATTCCACATGTTCCTATTGGCAAGGTGGGCACAATAAACCTCTTCTAAGCACCGCTTTAGCTGCATCACCCAGACTTTCTAGTAGCACTCAGTTCAAATTATTTTCTGATTTTTCTTGTTATGCCTTCTTTTAATTGCGTGTTATTAGGATTGTATTGCTTAATTTCTAAATATTTTGAAGTTATTTAGGTATTTTGTTATAAATTTCTCCTTAACTTCATTGATGTCATAGGACACAATCAATTAAATATTTTTAACTTTTGAATTGAGACTTGTCTATGACTTGTTATATGATCAATCATAATGAATGTTTATATTTTCTTGAAAAGGTCATCTTTGTTGTGTGTATTCTATAAATGTTAGTTAGATTAAATTTGAAAGTGTTCAAATTTCTACGTTGTTATTAATTTTTTCTTGTTCTACCTACCAATTGTTCTTCTTGTTCCATGATTTTTTTTAAGAAGTCTTGGATGACGATTATGGATATTTTCATTTCTTAATAATTGTTGACTTTTGCTTTGTTTTTTAACTCTGTTACTAGGTACATACCTATTAAGAACTTTTATGTTTTCCTCAAAAGTTGACTCTTTAGCATCATAAAAAACTTTTGTTATTTCTATTAATACTCTTTGCTTGCCTTTTTCAAAATAGTTTTTCTTGTGAATCGGACGAAGGTTTACAGGGCAGATCTTCAGTTTTACAGTCCATGGTTCATACACATTCTGCTTCATCTCATTCGTTTCAATCCCTCAATTTAATGTAAAGGCCAGGATGTTCTTTAGAGGCAACAATGTAAAGGCCAGGATGTTCTTTAGAGACTTCATTTCCCATACTTTGGACATATTATTAGGGGAGGACTGTCCTTTGAGAAGGACATCATGCATGGAAGAGTTTCTCTGAAAACAAAAGAAGACCCTCAGTGAGATGGACTGACACTGTGGGTACAACAGTGAGCTTGGGTTTCAATGAAACGGTGCTTCATTCTGTTATGCACAGGGTCACTATGGGTCGGAACCGACGAATGGCGCCTAACACCAACAGCATCCTACCTCCTCCCTGTGCTTCCTGTCTTCATTCCTCCTTCTTCCTTAAACCTTAAACTTTGTCCTTGGGCAAATGCTAATATTTTTTTATCTCAAATAGTTGAATATTTGAATAGTTGTGCACCTTACTAGTACTATACTTTTCTTTATATATCGATTATTTGGCTGAAAATTGACTCACAGGAGCAAGTACAATTCCAGACCTGAAAAATGACCAGGGACCATAGTACCAGGCGTTACATCAGTTTCCATCTGACAGTACCCAGTTTCTTTAATTATTTTGAATTTTCTGTCATTTTACCCAGGGCTTTTGAAATGCAATCCTTTTCAGAGAGTTAGTAGTGGTAGCTAGGCAACAACTAGTTCACTTCTTGCACAGTCCTTGAAACTGGTATCCTCATTAGTCCATTTGACTAATTATGTGAATCATCAATTTTCATCATTCTTTTCTCCAGATAGAGATCAATAGTTGCACATTGGATGGCCATTTACATGGTTTTAAGACCCTAATTGATACTCATTAGAGTAGGAAATAGACTTTGTGTACTATTTTATGCCAATTGACTTTAATGTACCCTAAGACTATAGTCCTGAGTTCCCAGGCCCAGAGAGTAATTCCCTTAAGATGCCAGGTTATGTCTAAGAAATTTTCATATCTGCTCCTTGTATGCTCTACCACATCAATGGTCATATTTACAGGAAAAGTAAATACCATATACAAATATCCTATCAAATCTATATGTATGTTTGTGGTTATATTTCTATGATCTATCCTACAACCATTCAACCTGTGTGTCTATCCATGCATCTACTCATAGACCACCATTATTGCAGGGTTGTGTATGTAACAGTATTTCCTTCTGTTGCCATAGCTCCCAGTATCTTCCTCTGCTTCTATAGTTTTTTTTTTCATCTCCCCTCTTAGTGTCTATTGCCTGTCCCTTTATTCAATTCTTGAAATCTACCCGAGTGCCTCTCCATTTGAATGTTCTGTGATGACAGTGTTCCTCCTTTGTAATTGAGGAGACCTGGTGATGTAGTGAGATACTCATTGAGCTGATAGCTAGAATGTCAATAGTTCGAACTCACCAGCTGTTCATCAGAAGAAAGATGAGGCTGTCAGCTTCCACAAAGAGTTATAGTCTTGCAAACCCAAACAGCAAGCAAAAGAAAGAAAGCAACACAAAGTAAAAAAATAATGATCTAATCATTATAAAGAAAAGAAACAGTAAAAAAAAGAGAGAAGCAGAAAAATACATCTAAGCAAAAATAGAGAGGGGTGAGAGAAGAGCAAACAAAAATAAAAAGAACAGAGGAAGAAAAAGGAAGTAAAAGAAAAGGCAGAAAAACAGGAGTAGAGAAAGAAAGGCTAAAACCACCCGAAAGGAATGGAAAGGAAAAAAAAGCAACAATATATATTTTTAGGGTGAAAAATATAGGCAAGGCACCCGGTATGGGCCTGTACCCACAGCAAATCAAAAAGTTCTTCAGTGAGTGTGGAAGGTGAGAGTATGAGACTCCAGTCCTCGGTTGAGGTCATGTTCGCTGTGTATTGTGTGAAGTCAGGCACTTGTTCCAGAAGTCGTTTCGATTGATAAAGTCAGGCAAACCTTTTACCTTAAAGAATTATTTTGGGTCCAGAAAGCACCTGGTTATGGAAGTTTGTACCCGTTCAGGTGCAGTCAGGGACCCCGCACTGTCTGTTCTGCTGGTCTGCCTCCAGAGTCTGAACGATGAAGGCCCAACTAGACCACAAGCAAAGCAGAAGCTATTTGAGAGACAGAGAATGGCATAGTCTAGGTGTAAACATTTATCTGGCCTGCAGGGTGTTTTTGCAGCTGCTGCCTATCCTGCTTAGCAGCCGACTTGTCCTGGGCCCGCAGTGCGCATGTGTGGAATGTGCGCCACACTCTATGGCTCCCCTCCTTCTCTCTGTCTCTCGACTCCTCTTCTCGGTCTCCCGTGTGATCAGAGGAGTCACGAGTTTGCCTGTGCAGAGCCTGCTGCTACCTGTGGACTGAGGTAAGAACAAGTTAGGATTTTTTTTTTTTGAAGTTAGGAGCTCTATTTTTTTTTTAATTTTGCAGTTAGTAGAGCCTTTTTTTGTGTGTGGTTAAGGGGGGCCTGCTTTCCCTGAAGTTAGGAGGTCTTTCTTTTTTTAAAGTTGGTTAGTTTGTTGAGGGTGGTTTCTAGGGGGTTGCATCACAGTGATAATGCAAATAGTCAGCATTCAGTGCTAATGCAAATTGTCAGTGCTCAGAGGTAATGAAAATTGTAAGTGCTCAGTGTTAATGCAAATGGTCAGTGCCCAGTATTAATGCAAATTGTCAGCAGTCAGTGTTATCACAAATGGTCAGCAGTCAGTGTTAATGCAAATGGTCAGTGCTCAGTGTTATCGCATGGGGCCCCAAACTGGTAATCTGCCTAGGGTCCCATGGGAACTTAATCTGGCTCTGCAGACAGCTGAGGAGTAGGAAACCCAATTTAATTGACAGTAAGTGCATTTATATTCTGATTGCTATTCAGCTGTGTATGATGTTGTATGTTGTGTGCTGTGTAAGCCCTGGTTCACACTGTTGCAATCTTTGAGCAGTACAAGTTCAGCCATATGCTTGTATGGCTGAACTCGCATTAGATTCAGAAGCAAAAAGGCATACGTGCCTTCTTTTTTCCTGCAGTGGAATCTGATTGCATGGGTCTTCTCACCCATGCGATCAGATTCCTGTGCGAGTTCACAGATCGCAGTGCGGTTCACACAGAGTAGTGTGAACTGGAAAGGTGATGGAGGAACCGGCTCTGTAATCATGCCAGTTCCAGCACCGCAACAATGTGAGCCTGAGGTAAAAGCAGATTTCCACCAATATGGGTACTGGTGAGGCTGAAATGATGTGGACTGGCAAGGCTGCATTGATGGACACTGATCAGACTGCATTGATGGGCAGTGAAGTCTATATGCCTCTGGGTGGGCAAAGTTATTGCTGGTATATTGTTTTTGTAGCACTGTATATATATATTGGTATTTTACTAATAGCAATTTGGAGTCTGTAGGAAACAATGATATCAAGAAAGAAAAATTGACTCGGAGTGTGGGATAATCAACGAACAGTGGACTTATGATTACTTTTTCATGCAGTACAAGGAAAGAGCTGTGTGTTTGATATGCCAGTGTCTATGTTCAATACAATTTACGTCGACACTATCAAACTCAACATAAAGATAAATATGATTGTTTGGTCGGAGAAGTGAGAAAAGATAAAATATTAAAACTGAAAAATACATTGACAAGTCAGCAAAATTCTTTTGTGAAGCAGAAGCAGCTAAATAGTTCATCACTGCAAGCAAGTTTTCAAGTTGCCAAGTTAATAGCGTGCACTGGAAGATCATTCGTGGAGGGAGAATTTGTTACAGAATGCCTTCTTTCTGTGTCCAGAGAAGGCCAATTTATTTAGTACAGTGAGTCTTTTGGGACCTATAATTACACAAAGGATTGAAGAAATGGGAGACAATTTGCATCAGCATTTGCAAAACTGCAAAAAAACGTTCCTATTTTTCCTTGGCACTCGACAAAAGTAATGATGTTTGTGATTCTGCACAACTTCTAATTTTTATTCATGGGACGAATGACTATTTCGAAGTCACAGAAGGGTTTGCTGCACTGCAAAGCATCAAAGGAACAACTATAGGAGAAGATATCTATGAAAAGTTAGCCAAACTGAATGGTTTGGAGCTGGACTGGGCTAAACTAGCCAGTGTGACAACAGATGGTGCTTCTAGCATGGTGGGGTCTAAGAAAGGAGTGATTGCTCGCATTAACTAAAAGATGGGCAAACGTAACCATTCTCATCCAATAGGCATACACTGCCTCATCCACCAACATGCACTGTGTAGTAAATCCCTGAAGTGGGACTCTGTTATGAAAATGTGGTATCTTGTGTTAACTTCATTAGCGCTAATGCACTAAACCACAGACAATATCAGGAATTTCTGTCTGAGCTAAATGTTGCCTATGAAAATGTTCTGTACCACACAGAAGTCCATTGACTGAGTCGAGGGAGAGTTTTGAAACATTTCAATGACTTACTGCCACAGATTACAGCTTTTCTGCTTTCAAAAAGCAAAGAAGTACCAGAGCTCAGTGATGCAGAATGGAAATGGCACCTTGCTTTTCTGACAGATGTAACAGCTACTCAACAGTTTCAATGTGCAGCTTCAAGGAAAGGGGAAGCTCATCTGTGATACACAATCACATGTGAAAGCATTTGAAGTAAAATCAGGCCTCCTCATCAAACAAGTGAAGGAGGAAAATTTCTGCCATCTCCCCACAACTCAAAATCTGTTAGCGGAAAAACCATTGGCTGCATTCCCAAACAAAACACGTGTGGATTCACTGGAAAAGTTGCAAAAGGAGTTCCAATTTAGATTTAAAGAGCTTCATCTCCATGAACAGGACATACAGCTTTTCCGTAACCCATTATCTATTGACATTGAACATGTGGATACAATTTACCAAATGGAACTGGCTGAACTGCAGAACTGCGACTCTCTGAAAGACGCATTCAAATCAAGCAGCCTTCCTAATTTCTCTGCATCCCTCCCCTCTGAGACAGAGCCTAATCTCAGGAAGCATGCACGCAAAATGGCAACCATCTTTGGCAGCACTAACGTCTGTGAACATATTTTTTTCCAGAATGAAACATCTGAAATCTCCAACCAGATCTAGACTAACTGATGCACACTTATATCGCTTGTTATGACTAACAGTGACAAATATGGAACCAGACATTGACCATCTCATTAGCAAAAAGCAGGCGTATAGTTCCCATTGAAATACTGGTAAGTTTGTTGATTTAACTTTACTTGTTCTTCATTTTAAATATTGTATTTGTTCCCATTTTGTTTTTTTACTTCAAAATAAGATATGTGAAGTGTGCATAGGAATTTCTTCATAGTTTTTTTTTAAACTATAGTCCGGCCCTCCAATGGTCTGAGGTACAGTGAACTGGACCCCTGTTTAAAAAGTTTGTGGACCCCTGGTATAGTCGCTGGATGGGCAAGGGTGGGACTGCCCAAGTTTCTGATCCCCAGGAGGGTGTGATGAACAACAGAAGATCCTACCTTTCATGTTGAAAGCAACCAGTGTACCAGGCCAGCATATGTATTGAATGCTGCTTACAAAAATTCAAGATGGTTGCACCACATCAGGCTAGCCAACAGTGTGCCCATCTGTCTCTTCTCTCACTGATTTTGTTAAGTTTCTCTCTTAGGTGGTATTCCATCCACTTCTCCATCCTTTCCTATTAAGTTCAGGTTTCTAGCACTGTAATCTGTCTATTTATTACACACTTTTACACAGGGTCTGTGCAAAGTGTCTGCATAGATTGCCATCTGGTCAGATGTCCTACTCTTTGCTTGACTTTTATATCCTCTGATATTAAGATAGCCAAAGCAATTTTCTTATAGCTAATGATGACATGGTATATACATTTTTGGTGTTTTTCAACTGTATGCATCTTTCTATTAACGTAAATTTCTTATAGCATATAGTTGAGTTTCACCTTTAGATCTAGTTCTATCATGTCTGACTTTTATTTAGTTTAAAGTACTGGTCATGCAATTATTGATGAGTTTAAGACTATTTTATTTCCCATCAGTTTTATCCAGAGCTCTGGTGGCACAGTGGGTGAAGAAGTGGGTAGAGCAAACCCATACCACTCTGCAGCAGGAAGCTGTGCTTTCATAAAGATGCATGTGCTTGGAAACCTTGTGGCACAGTCTACTCTCGTCTGCAGGGTTCCCATGAGTCAGAACCATTTTAATGGCGGTGAATTTGGTCTGGTTTGACTTATTGGTTACATATAGATTCTGTATACTTGGTTCTCCTTTCCTTCTCTTTTCGGGGATGGAGGCTAATTGCACATAGGGATGGTATAGCAAAGTGTAGTGAAGTAACTCGATGGTTCCCAGCTATCAGAAGGAACAGTGCCTGGGGTCTTAAAAGTCTGCCTTCAAACAAGTAGCCATCTACGTGAAACATCAATGTGTCAGTCCTGGTAGACTAGGGAAACAAATTCATAAACACGTATATGTGTATAAGAAAGAGGTTTATATACAAGAGTAATTGAATATTGAGAAAAGATCCCAGCCCAGTCTAGATCAAGTCCATAAATCTGATAATAGCCCATATGTCCGATACCTATCTATAAAGTCCTTTTCAGATTCGTGAAACACATGCAATGATACCAAATGCAGGAAGATCACAGGCCAGTGGGTGCAAAGTACTGTGGATCCAGTGGCGGTGGAAGCATCTCTGCTGGCAGTGGTCTGCATATGGTTCCTCCAGTTCCCAGGGCACCGGGGGTCTATCCGCATAGTGCCATGTGTCCTGTCAATAGAGAGTCTCTCAGGGAGTGAGTCTTGGGTCTCGTTAGTAGACAGTCTCCAAGGGAGTGAGCAGAGAGAGTGAGAGAGAGAGAGAGAGAGAGGTTTCCTCCTGACTGCAAGGAGGAAATACTGCAATTGCAAAATTCTCAGGAGAAGGCCATGCCCACACAGAGATTTCATTGGCTATATCTCGATTGGTGGCTAGACCCCATCCCTACACTCTTAATCCTCAAATTGACACTAGATTATGTAACTACCACAATCAACTAAATTCATATGGAAGAAGCACACTAGCCTGTGCGCTCCAAGCATTGTAAATAATATAATCCAAATCTGAATGAGGGAATAGTACTGGAGCTTAAATTGTGAACTGGTTTTCAGAAATCTATGGATGACAATGTAAGCCTAAAATCCATTTGTAATTCCCACACATGGATTAAGGCTCTGGTGAGTTCCTGCTGAGCCGAGCTGAGCGCTGTGCTTAGCCTTGTTTTCAAGGCTATTCGCATTCCTAGTCTATGGTCAGAAGGGATTTGCCACAAGTTTAATTCATGTGAAATTCCTCTAAATGGTCCCCCCAACCCTTTTTAAAAATGGAAACAACTGTAAAATGGGTCAAAAGGATGAGCAAATGATAAGATACTACATTTTAATTTGATTATGTCACTTTAGAATGCTCTCTACTTGGGAACAAGGCTAAGCACACCACTCAATTCCATTGCTGTCATTTTGTTGTCGAATGGCTGATTTTTTTAAGGTGTGCATTCATCCTGACCATCAACCAACAATGTGGCAACTTTGACCACACGCAGAGTGTGCTTTAAAGTTGATTACAACCACTCCTAGGCTAGCCTAAAGAGGGGTAGTCTTGTCCTCAGAGAACTTGCCTGTCACCTGGAAGTTGGCGTACTCTAGGCACAACTCTGGGCCCATAGCCATGAGACAGACACTGGATATCAAGTGGTCAAGGTTGTGAAGTGCCCCCGGGTCAATCCTGTAAGCTTTTCTAATCGGTTTTTTTTCTTTTTGGTAATCCAAATCATGGTTCTTTCTCTGATTCGAAAGTGCTGCCTGTGACTGTGATAAAACAGTTGTCCACCCATCATGATTTCATTCTGAACCACTTCATTTCCCATCATCTACTATTCGTCCCATGGCTGTGAATCTTGGGCCACCATTATGGCCAAGGTTTCCCTCATCTAGATGATGTGTCTTTGTCCTATTTCATTCTCCATAACGCTTTAAAAAGAGGTCTCAATAAAATGTATTTAAGAAGCTCTGGTGGCACTGCGTATGTGTTAGGAGCTATACGGCGAATAGCAAGATTGGCAGCACAAAGCCACCAGCTGCTTCCCAGAAGACAGACAATGCTGTCTGTTCTGAAAAGATGGACAGGTTTAGAAGGCATATGAGCAGCGGTTTCTTATTTTTATTGACAAATGAAATGTATTAAGTGTAATGGAGAGTCCATTGAAGGTGATAAGGCTGTTTTGTAAAAAAAAATTAAATACATAGTTTTGAAAAAATATCCTTTTATTTTTTGGTACCCCTTGTATATATTTTATTTTTCATTCATTAATTTTTTAAATTATGGATGTACTCATTTTTTCTTTGAAATAGGTAATGTTTCTCCCTATTAGTAACTTATTTCCTTATTCTTTAAAAGTTGGCATATTTGAGTTCAGGACTCAGTTAGATGTAACTGGTAAAACAGAGAGACCACATCGTCATTAGTAAGAACAAAATCTTCCTCAACAGGTAGAAGTGGACAGAGAACCTGTGAAACCCTAGTTGTAAGTTCTTGTCTTTTTCACACCAAAATTATTAATGTCTTATTATATTGTTTAAATTTCACACAAATATAACAACTCTAGAAATTGAGCCATTATAATGACCTGCAGTGTCTCCACAATCCAAAAAAATATTATAGTGGCCTAAGATTAACAAATAAATGTCCCTAATTGTAAAAATTATATAAGAGAATATAGCAAAATTATATTTTCTTTATTTAAGACAACATTGATACCTATTTATAATACAAATATCAAAATAAAATAGAAAATTATTCTTATTTTGTTTCCTTTGAGATGCTAAATTGTTAGAGACAACAGACTAGCATTATAGTTTCAGTTTAAAATGTGTGCTTAAGCAATGGAAATAGATTTGTAATTGTTAAGTAGGTGTTTCCGTAAGATTATAAATATCAATAGAAAGTTGAAATAAGTTGGTGTTCTGTAATTATTTTTTGATTCATCACATTTGGAGAGTTTTTTAAATTTGGAAAGATTTTGGCATAAATATTTATATATTAAAATTTAAATTAAACATCACAATGCTCAGGGAACTGTTTGAAAGTAAACAGGACATTAACTAAAGCAACTCCCTGGGAAACATTGCAGAAGACAAACCACATGGACGCAACCAGACCTTGGAAGCCAGAGAAGCCACAGAGAGACCCCTGCCAGCTCTGAGATGTTTCCAATGACACTGGATCCAGAGACTTTTTACCCACTGCCTGTGACCTTCAACATTCAGTGTCATTGCATGTGTTTCGTGAGTCTGAAGAGGACTTTATAGATTGATATCAGAAATATGGGCTCATTTTGAACTTATGGCCTTGATCTGGACTGGCCTAGGCTGTTTTCTCAATGTTCAATTGCTCTTGTATATAAATCTCTTTCTTATACACATATGTGTGTCCATGGATTTGTTTCTCTAGTCTACCCAGATGAACACAGACTATTAGGCTGGGTTATGAACAGAACAAGAGAATAATGAATGACTTAAAATTAGAAAAACTGGGTCTCGGGGTTATATCATTTCGGCATACTTATTCAATCGGTATGCTGAACAAATGATCTGCGATGGTGGGCTCTTTGAAGAGGGCTGTGACACCAGGATTGGACGAAATATCGTTAACAATCTGGAACATGTAGTTGACACAACCTTGGTTGCTGACAGTGAGGAGACCTTTAAGCATTTCTTGATAAAAAAACAAAAACGATAGCCTTCAGTATAGATTATACCTCAAAGTACAGAAACGAAAAACGATAGCCTTCAGTATAGATTATACCTCAAAGTACAGAAAACGAAAGTCCTCATAACTGGATCAATAGGGATCAGTATGGTAAATGGAGAAAAGATTGAGGTTGTTGAAGATTTTCTTTTACTTGGATGCAGATTTAATGCTCATGAGAGCGGCAATCAAGAAATAAAATGATATTTTACTTTTAGCAAATCTGCTGTAATAGGCCACAGCAAAGATGGCATGTTAGGACTGAAGTGTGCCTGACCCACGGTATCATATTTTCAATGACCTCATATGCACGTGTCTGGAAAAAATCAATGCCTTTGCATCATAATGGCGATTAAGCATACCAAACACACACACACACACACTGCCCGAAGAGTGAACAAATCCGTCTTGGATGTATGCCAGCCAGAATGCTCCTTAGAAGTGAGCCTAGTGAGACTTCTCACTTCGACAGGCTTTCAGAAGGGACCAGTCCTGGGGAAAGGACATCACAATTGGTGGAGCAGAGGATCAGCAAAAGAGTAGAACAGCCTCACTGAGTTCAAGGGACACAGTGGCGGCAACAATGGCTTCAAACACAACTGTGAAAGTAGCACAGGACCAGGCAGTGCTTTGTTCTATTGTACTTGATGGCACGAACTGACTTGATGGCATCTCTTCTTGAGCAAAACCATCTCTTCTTAAGGGGACCTGATGACACAGTGATTGAGTACTAGGCTTCTAACTGATTGGCAGGTGGTTGGAACCCAGGGACTGTGGTAGCTTGCTTCTGGAAAGCCTGAGAAACCCTGTGGTGCAGTCATGTTCTGTCCTATAGATACACAGACTTGGAATTGGCTGGATGACAATTGTTAGGTTTGTGCTAACTTGGCAAGGCCACCAGTCCCTGTAGTTTGTCAGTGGAGGAGTCCCCCAGAACGGGACCCAACATACTGTAAACAGCTCCGTGATGGGATCTGTTATGAGCAGCCAACCAGTTGTGGGAAGATTACAGCGGAGTGAAACCCTTTACTCAGGTCACGGCCTTGATGTCTCCTCAGGGGTGTGGCCTGCTTGATAAATAGAAGTAAATATTATTGAGAGCTTCTTCACTTCTTACTGGTCTGGATGCTGCATCTGGCTCATTGGCTAAACTTGAGCAATTGGCCTGCAATATTGCCCACTGACCCTGAGAGCCCACAGAACCCAACATCTGACCTGGCGGTCTTGAATTCTCTTCAGCCCTGCATCCACCAGTCGTGGCCTTCTTGTGTGTCTCCCTGCTTCCTTGTTCATCAGCCCTGGCAGCTTTGTGAATCAAGAAAAGCCTCTAGTTTCACATTTGACCTTGAATTGCACTGGACTTACCTACTCCTATCACTGTAAAAGCCACTTTCTTTCTATATAGATACAAAACCAGTCTCACTGTTTTTGCTTTTCTAGAGAACCCAAGTTAACATGGGGGTTTGGTTTGGGGTTTAATGTTAAAATTTTTGCCTTCTTACCTTTTTGATTTTTCACTTGGCTGTTCTGCAAATCCCCAGGGAAATGTCTTCAGATTTGGAGAAACATAATTTACAGAGACTTATGAATGGCAACACTAAGTAATGCCCAATTGCCATTATGGGAATAACCAGATGGGTAGATACTGCCAGACTGTGAATTATAAAGAATTGCAGGACATTTGGGGCATCAACAGGAATATTTCAGAGGGACTATCGATGGCCCCTTCCTACAATCTGTAGAGTACCAAGCTTTAAGTCCTAAGTACATGCTGTTCCTGGCACCATTGAGGTCCAGCTCCTTGTGTTTGGTCTTGTTATCTTCAATGATAAGCAATTAAGACTTACAGTATGTTTCACTCTGAGAGCTAGCATGACTAGTTGCTACTGAGATTATCTTATGTTAGCGCTTGCTTGCTAGGGTTTTGTCTTTCCCCGGGGGAGAACTGCCTGGCACAATGGGCCGCTCCCTGCTTGAGGCGGGTGCTTTAGCTGGCAGGAGAACTGAGGCTGAAATCGGAGATTGGCTTTCTGGGTGAGGTTCCTGTTTGTACAAGGCCACCTCCTATCTTTCCTCTCTGAAGCCACTAAACAAAACTGAAAATCCTGGGGTGACCCTTAAATAACTCCGCTTGAGGAGGAGCTGCGGGCTGACTAAAATAGACCTCCTTTCTTCTCTGGATAGCAAATATAATCTGCATTGAAAAGCTTTTAAGGGCCAACCCGTGCTCCCCAGTTAACTCTATTATTGGGGGTAAAGTGGAACAATCCTCCTCCTGTTCTTTTTCAGGAAGAAGCCAGGCTTTGCATGAGCGGCACCTCTAACCCCCACAGTTGTGCTGGGGCAGCACCTGGCTGCCACCTTCAAATGGCTGCTCCCTTCATTTTTGAGGAGCCCCTCAAAACAAACTGGTTCCGGACAGCCCCAGGCATGTTCGAGTATAACTGCGCACAGTAGGCGTTTTCTTCTTCTTTTCTTTTTCTTCTTTTTTTTAATTGTTTTATTCGGGGCCCATACAACTCTTATCACAATCCATACATACATCAATGGTGTAAATCATATTTGTACATTCATTGCCCTCATCATTCTCAAAACATTTGCTCTCCACTTAAGGCCCTGGCATCAGGTCTTCATTTTTTCCCCTCCCTCCCCACTTCCCCCTCTCTCATGAACCCTTGATAATTTATAAATTATTATTTTGTTATATCTTGCCCTGTCCGACATCTCCCTTCACCCACTTTTCTGTTGTCCGTCCCCCAGGGAGGGGGTCACATATAGCTCCTGTTAATCGGTTCCCTCTTTCCAACCCACTCTCCCTCTACCCTCCCAGTATCGCCACTCACACCACCGCACAGTAGTTTTCAGTGGCTGCAGTTTTAGAACTAGCTTGCCAGCCCCTTCTTCTGAGGCTTCTCTTGTATGTGAACTGCCAAGCTTCATGGCTTCTAGCACAGCCTTGACCAATGGTGCCACAGAATAGTCTTGGACCTGTATATCTGGGAAGTTTATAATTCAGTGGAGGTAAGACAACAGAATGGATTTGTTGACTGGGTAAGATTGTGGGGAAATCATGGTGCACAAGCCTCACCTTTTAGGCTCATGGAAAACGTGGCAGTAAGAACAAAATGAACTTGACCTTCTCTTCTTCAAAGGGAGACAACAGAGTGGAACAGGTGGTTTTAAGAAGATTGCAGCAATGTATCAACCAACAAATGAATTGTCTATGAAATCATTTGTTCGGAGATGTTGGGTGGATTTGGATGCATCCTGACCACGTGGCCCAAAGTAGAGCTGGTTCATATGGTTCCTTAGTCTGCCATCTTTACTGGGATTTTCTCCCAAGGAGCCCCTAGGAGATTCAATCTGCTAACCTTGGGGCCGGCGGGTGAGCGCTTCACTGTTGCACTATCTGAGCTCCTTAGATGAAATATAAACAAATAATTATTATCAAATAAATCAGATAAAATTTTTAAGACCACGCTTGAGGCATTCGTACACATTGGATACACAAACCAAAAGAGAAACTGCCATTAAGCTAATTCAAACTCATTGTGATCCTCTACCACAGAGTCGAACTGCCCTCCCTGGTGGGTTTCTGAGGCTCGAACTCTTTATAGGAGTAGAAAGCTTCTTCTTTCTCCCTTAGAGTGGCTGGTGGGTTTGAATTACTGACCTTGTGGTTTTCAGCCCAACCGTAACCCACCACACCATCAAGGCCTTCAAAAAGTTTGTGGATGAATGCAACCAATAGATTAATGAAAATAATTAGTTAATGAAAATTTCCAATCAACTTTTAAAATGCCTTTTACTAAAGAAATTAATAATAGTTAACATTCCAATTATACTTTCACATTTGAAAGAGACCAGAATCGTCTGGTCTAAAGTGATTCTTTATACTTGTCTTACTTTATCACTCATTTATTATAACCAGGCAGTGTCTCTTCAGTCCACAAGTAAAACGGGCCCTCGGCATGATGCAGACAGGCACTATGAGTGATACTGAAAACTGTGTGCCTCTCTGGGAGCCCACAGCATCATGGGAAGACAAACTCTATTCATGGACAGAAAGTAACTGAAAATAATGCAGTGACATGGAATGGATGCCTTGCTATGTGGGGAGAGTGCCTTAGTTATACGGGAAGTACAACAGTCTAGTTTCCAGTGAGTACAATCAGAGCTGGGGGCAGACTTATTTAACCACGTTGTGCCTCAGTTTCTTCATCTATAAAATAGCTATGTTGGCAACAGTCATTATACCTACTTCTTAAGTTCATGTTACAAAGTTCCTTGGTTATGCAAACACTTAAGATCTTGATTCAAATCCACCGGAAATACCTCAGAACAGGCCCGGGGAGCTGTTGTTTCCCAAAGGTGACGGGAAATCTGCCCACATGGTATCCATGAGTTAGAATCAAGTGAATGACAACCACTGCCCACAAGGTTATATTAGAATATAATAATGCATATAATATATATGGAATGTAGTATGAGAGTTTAATGGATGATACAATCTCGATTTTCATTTTGCCCTATACTGTGAATGCAGTCTGCCATTCCATGCACTCTTGTAAGCTGGATAATGCCTCCTCCTCCCCCCAAACCCTATGCAAGTCAAACCTCCCTCAGGATGGACCCAGATTCGGTTTTGAAGTAAATTATTAGCAGTATTAATCACACAGTCCTTGGTCTCCTCCACAAGACCCGATACTTTTTGAGGATAGAAAGCAGAATTTATTTGACTTTGTGTCTGTGGTGCCATATTGTTCTCAGCGCACAGTAGACATCAATCAAATGTTTCTGT
>NW_022111368.1:22155942-22158430 GCF_000313985.2 Echinops telfairi | reverse complement strand
TTCTCCATTTGTGACCATGCTGTCTATTGGTACCGGTGTAAGGATTTGGGTCTTCTTTATAATTCCAACTGAAGGTTGAAGTCCTTCTCCTTACTTTCAGCAAGTGAGGTTGTATCATTTGCACATTGCAGGTTGTCTCTGTCCAAACCCGATGCCACATTCTTCTTCGCAGTGTCCTTAATGAAGTTGTCATTTCTTCCTCCAACAGGTGTATGTTTCTTCTGTTGGATGGCTGCTTCACAGAAGGACAATCGTAGTTTGGCTGTTGACATCATGTTTGTTATTCCTTTGCCCAGCTAATTTAGTCTGACAAAGAATTCCATGTAGTAAGGTTATTTTTGTCATTAAAATAAATAATCAATACATGGGAACATAGCTACTCAATTATCTGAGAATCAGTCTAGCATTTATTTTATTGCTTATGCTTTGCATATGAATCCCATAAAAGCAGGAATTATATTTTAGATACCACTGCAACACCAGCACCTGGAAAATAGTCTGGTCAAAGTAGTTCTTAATAAACACTGAGTGATTAAATGAGGGAGTAAATTATTGAGTAAGAAAGTACACATTTAAAAAAATATTTTTTTAAATAACAAACTTTGTTTTTCAGAATGCTTTTTCTTTTATTAACATAAGGTCACTGCATCCTAAACTTCCTATCTAACCTTCCATTCCAAAGGATTTGGGGGTTTAATACACAGAGTCTACCTCAAAGCATTCTTTTTATCAATTTGCATCATTTAAACTTTTCGTTGTGAATTAAGGTTTACAGAGCAAATCATGAGCCTTCCGTTCAGCAATTCACACCTATTGGGGTTCCCTGCATCCCTGCAGTTCCCTCAATGTTCCGTCATTTCTTCTTCTTTCTCCCTGTGTTTTCCTTTCGGTTTCTCCTTCTCTGCTACCTCTCTGATCCCTATCACTGGGTGAATGCCGTCCTCTTGATCAGAAATGATTGCTAATTCTACCAAAGAGATGAGTTTAGTTCCAGACCTGGAAGGGTGACGAGGGGCCATAGTCTTGGGGCCCCTGCCTGTCTGGATCCAACCAGTGAGCCTGATATCTTTTGTTATGTTGAATTCTGTGCCACATCTCCCCGCACTCTATCCAGGACCTTGTAATGTGATCCCTTCCAAAGACGTTGGTAGCTGCAGCCTGGTGTAATCTAATTCTTCTGGTCTCAGGGTTTAAAGTAATAGTTTGGGGGTTAATCCATCCTCCAAGCCTCCATAAAGTCTGCATTTCATGAGTATTTGAGGGTACACAGTTTTAAAATTTTCTTATGTTGTTGTTATTGTTGTTGTTAGGTGTTGTTAGGTTCCCTCTGATTCATAACAACCCCATACACAACAGAACAAAACACTACATGATCCTGTGGCATCCTCACCACTATGCCTGAGCCTGAGCCTACTGATGCAGCCACCATGTCACTCCATTTACCAAACATAATGTCATTTGCCAAAGACTGGTCTCTCCTAACAATAGGTCCTAAGTATGTGAGTCGGAGTGTTGTCATCGTTGCCTCTAAGGAGCGCTCTGTCCTTACTTCTTCCAATATAGATTGGTCTGTTCTTTCAGCAGTCCAGATACTTTTAATATTCTTCTCCAGTGCCACAATTCAAATGCCTCGATTCTTCTGGGCTCTTCCTTATTCAACGGACAACTGCACAGGCATATGATGCAGGGGAGAATACCATGGCTTGGGGCAGGCGTATCTTAGTCCTCAAAGTAACATCCTTGCTCTTCAAAACACCATAGAGGTCTAGTACAGCAGATTTACATAATGCAATGCATCATTTACTCTCTTGACTGTTGATTCCATGAGCACTGATTGTGGGTCCAAGCAAGACAAAAGCCTCAACCTTTTCTCCATTTATTGGTCCAGTTGTGAGGATGTTGGTTTTCCTTACATTGAGTTGTAATCCATATTGAACGCTATACTCCTTGATCTTCATCAGCAAGTACTTCAATTCCTCCTCACTTTCAGTAAGCAAGGTTGTGTCATCTGCATGCTGCAGGTTGTTAATAAGCCTTCTTCCAATCCAGGTACCACATTCTTCTTCATATAATCTAGCTTTTCTGAGGAACTGCCTAGCATACATACTGAACAGTTATGGTGAGAGGATACAACCCTGACTTAAACCTTCCCTGTTTTTAAACTGTGCAGTATTCTCTTGTTCTGTTTGCACACTTGCCTCTTGATCCCTACACACGTTCCAAGTGAGCACATGAAGTGTTCTGGAATTTCCATTTTTCTTAAGGTCATCCACAGTTTTTTATGGTCCGCACAGTCAAATGTCTTTGCATAGTCAATGAAACACAAGTAAAAATCTTTCTGATATTCTGTTTTGAGCCAAGATCCATCTGACATCAGCAATAATATCCCTTGCTCCACATCCTCTTCTGAATCCAGCCTGAACCTCTGGCAGTTCCCTGCCAGTGTACTGCTGCAAACTTTTACTTATGTAAGATATCAGTGATATCG
>NW_022111368.1:22153967-22155360 GCF_000313985.2 Echinops telfairi | reverse complement strand
GAGTTTGATTATTCCTTTCATTAGAATCTTTCACTATAAATGAGATAAAACATAAAACAATTTTAATTTACTTACTCATTTTTATTTCCTTCCTGTGGCTTATCTATTCAAATCCTTTGCCCATAAAACAGTTGAAATATTTTTAGCAGTGTGTAAGTATTAGAAAAGAATCACTGCAAGCTTCTATCAATAATTTAACTAATAATAATAATAGCAATTCTCATCAGCCAACTGGTATTCTCATAGCTGAAAGCTCACATCAGATTAAAAACCAAGTAGTCATTTCACAGAAAGAGGAAGTTATAAAAATCAATTCGTGTGGTGAGAGCGCAGGGCACTAATCTCCCTTTAACAAGCAACACCTGTTTTGGCAAAAGAGGAGCGGGAGAGACAGTTCTGCCCCAGACCACATGTACGGAGAAGCCAGGCCACTTATCTCAGGGAACACAGTCCCCATCAAACTCTGTTACTTTCCCTCTTCCACCTTCGTTTGCTTATTTATCCAGGCAAAAGTAGTTCACCATTGAGGAGAGAAAAGAATCCACTATTGACATAAAAGTCGCTTCACATGACCGACACACAATGGTTTGCAACCATGGGTCCACAGTTGGAAACTCCTTTTCTTCAAAACTAGCAGAAGCCTTCTCCTCAGGCAGTTGTCAGCGAAACAGCCATTCTTTCTTCCCTTCATAAAATCTTATTTTCAGTGTTGGAACAAGGACCCCAAGTGACGACAACCGAACAAATGCTAGGACCCATTCACTGCCCTACAAGGAGATAATGGATCGGGTTTCATGGTTCATTGCTAAGTTGCTAGGTCCCACGGAGTCGTTTCTGACTGACAGCCACTCATGTTGCCAATGGAACTGACCCATTGGGTATATTGAAATATAGACAAGATGAAAATGATCAGGTAATTTAGTTGGAGAGAGAGAGAGAGAGAGAGAGAGAGCGAGAGAGAGTTCTTGCTTCAGTCTTTCCATAAATTATGTTGAAACTCTTATCGACTTCCATCTATCACAGGACCAAATAAAAGTAGAACCCGATGCTTTAGCCAGTTATCTGGCACACAGTCCCTGATTGAGGTTTTCAACTGCATTGCTTTCCCCGGGGAGGGGGGTGGGGGTTGCTGATTATCCAGAGGATGAAGGCCGCCTAGGGTCAGCAGGTGGAAGACCAGGTTGGCGGCTCTGCGCGGTCCCAGAGGAGAACGCTCTGAGTCAGAACCGACCTGATGGCCGTGAGTTTGGTTTGGGGCAGGTTTTATTAAATGTTTTTAGAAGTTGGACGTGGCAGTGGTTAAGTGCTTAGCTGCATTGAGCGGTTCCCTGGAAGCCAACTGCGACAGTCGGCTTCTGTAAAGACGACATTCTTGGCCACCCTCCGGCCCCCA
>NW_022111368.1:22152223-22153507 GCF_000313985.2 Echinops telfairi | reverse complement strand
TTCACTCGTGGTTTTGTTTTGGATATCTTTACTGATCAATTGAGGAATTAAATATTTTCTATCATACATTAATGCGTCACAGTTTGATTAAGGCAGTTTACAAACCGTACTGAACAGTGTAAAGGAGAGCGTTAGGGTGCTTTACAGAAGCTTTGAAAAGAAAACAAAACAAAGCACTCCTCGTTCTGTTTGCCTCATCGCTTTTGTAGATCTCATGGTGCCACTGACGTAACTCCCTCTTCTTCATGCCCCTCACCCTCCACACTGCGCCTGCGGGTGTGAAAAGGAGAGAGAGAAGGATTTGGATGAATATGCCTTAAACTGCGTGTTCAAGGTGAGTATGGTTCAAAAAGTCACATGCAAAGACACTTAGATATAAAACAGGGGCATTGTCATCAAATTATAAACATTCATGCCATAGGGGACCAGACTGCTAAGAGTTAACTTGGAGAATCTACCGTTAAACGAAGCCTCACCGCTTTAACCTTTGCACCAACAGAATCAGTTACCTTTCTGCTTAATTAACTTGGCTTTCAGATGGCACTAGACATAAAACCCCATATGGACAGTTGTCTCATTTCACTCTCTACTAAGGAGGCAGAAAAATACTTATCGGCATACTGTTCGCTTAGGTTACAAAAGAAATAGGGACAAAGGTGTTTATTTTAATAAATAAAGAAGGAGAGTGATTACGTTAGTGAAGATGTCATATTAATACAGATATTATCTCTAAAACTATTTTAGAGACAGCAAGTAAGGACATATTTTTAAAAACCTGTTTTAGAAAAAGAATAGTTATCTTTTCTGAATGAAGAAAAAGAAACACACTGGCCCTGTCCTCCGTAGCTCATTTGGGGACCTAAGCCCTGGGACCACTGCGAAGCTCTGCCCTACGTCTCCATAAACAAACCTTGAGCTGGAGAACCATGGTAGGGGGAATTCAAAGCCAATGTTTTCCATTTCAAATTGTCAAAATATTTTTCTAAGACTGCTTGTTCAGTGTATTTATTTTTCTTTACACGCCCTGTCCCCAAAAATTTTGAAGAGGGCTAAAACATAATAGAACACCTAAGAAGATAACAATAATAAAGTAGAAGCAACAGAAGAAAGGAAAACAAAGGCAGGAATATAAATGGGGCCAGACATGAGGCTCGCTCATTGTCTTCCAGTTGATTTGGACTCGTAGCGACTCTAGAGGGCAAGGTGTAACTGACCCCGTGGGTTTCCGAGGATGGAAGTAGAAAGCCTCGTCGTTGCTGAGTAGCTGGTGATTTTGAACTGCTG
>NW_022111368.1:22148877-22150583 GCF_000313985.2 Echinops telfairi | reverse complement strand
CTACTGAGCTTGTGGTTAGCAAACCAATATGTGAGTTTAAATAGCCAATCTTTCAGCTAATAGTTGAGCCCCTAAACATTTGCACCACTCAGGGAGCCCTTAGATGTGCATGGAAACTGGGTTTAACCTACTATATTGACAGACCATATGATCAATTAACCCACAAATTCTGGAGCATGAATGTTTTTACTGTTCTGTTTTTTTTCCCCTTTTTAATTTTGAGGGCTAATATAATAAGATCTTTAAAAATAATGAAAAATCAATACCATGGGATGCGAGGATTCAAATGCATTATTTAATTTCAAATGCATTTTATTTCATTATTTCAAATGCATTTTAAAGCATTCATTACTGATAAAAAGACATTTGACAAAAAAAATGATACTTCACAAGTTTTGTTTTTATTTGATCTGGTTACATAATAATGGATATTTCAGGATACATTTCACAAATATGTCTAAACATTACTAAAATGTTTAATATCGCATTTAAAAACTGAAATCAGATGTTTGTGAAGAAAATACTATCATTATTGATATTTGATTTCATTTTTTGCCTGGGTTAATCATGGTTAATTGTTGATATCAAGAAGTGAAAACATAGCGACTTTAATCATTCGTTAATGTATGCTACTGATTTTAATTAAAATAGCAGAATTAAAATTTTACATCTTCCAAATGTGCAAGAGGGCTTCAAACATACATGGAAAGATTCTATTATCGTATAACTCAATGTTTTCCACCAGCTTTTTGAAGCCCCCTTGTAACAACTTGGACCCATAATCAAGATTGGGGACTAATATTTCTCTCCCTCAGAGTGGACTCAACAAATAATCTTAAAGAGGCTTTCAAAAATCGGACTTCAAAATCTTTGCATCTGTCAATATGTATACCGCCGATATCTTAGATTTCAAAACCCAGTTACGGTGCTGGCAAAGCATACTGAAAGGACCGTGTCCTGCCCAACCACAAACAGCTCTGTCTGGAAGAAATACAGTCAGAACGCTCCTTAGAAGCAAGGATGAGGAGACTTAGTCTCAGGTCCCTACTTTAGACATACTATCAGGAGAGATCAGTCCCTGGAAAAGGACATCAGGCTTGGTAAAGAGATGTCAGTGTAAAAGAGGAAGACCCTCAAGGAGAGGGACAGAGCCAGGGACTGCACAATTGGGTCAGACAGCAGCAGCTGTGAGTCTGGCACAAGATGGGCCCGTGTTTCCTTCGCTTGTGCATAAGGTTGCTACAAACTGGAACTGGTTCAATGGCGCCTAAGAACACTGTACATACGTTTTGTGTCTGGTTTCCTTTGCTCGATGTCCTGTTCTAAAGATCAATCCAAGTTGTTGTGTATATTGGTAGTTTATTATTTTACTGAATAATACTCACTATATGAATATGTCACAATTTATTTACCTGTTGTGCTGGGTTGCGTGGACTTGGGTTGTTTGCAATTTGAGATGGGATTATAGACAAGACATCAGTGAAATTATTGCTCAAGTCTTCCTGTGGTGATGTAATTTTACCTCTCTTGGCTAATACTTATTGTTGTTTTTAAATGTTGACTTGGTTCCAAGTCGCAACAGACTGCAACCCTGCCCCGTCCCGAGTCATTCTCGAAATCATTGCTATTTTTGAGCCCATTGTTGCAGACAATCCATCTCATAAAAGTCTTCCTCTTTTTTGAAGACTCTTGATCAAGCATGCTTT
>NW_022111368.1:22118376-22147934 GCF_000313985.2 Echinops telfairi | reverse complement strand
CAAAGCTATAACTCTTCACAGGGAAAAACCAACAAAACAAAACTGCCACATTTCTTCCACCACAGAGTGGCAGTGGGTTCAAACAGCTAACATTTGGGGTATTAGTTGAGTGCTATAGCCACTATGCTACCAGGGCTTCTTTTATCATGATAGATACTATTGTTTACATATATACAATTTATTGTATTTTGGTGAAAGTATATATAGGACAACATATTCCAATTTAACAATGTTTCCATATATTCAGTGATGTTGACTACAATCTTCATTGTGTCCTCATTCTCATTATTTCCATTCTAGGCAAAGTCAGGTACCAAGGTGACATAGCTTGTATAAGAGGTGATGGAGCACATGAGGTCTTATCAGTTAAATAGTAGGTATGAGTCTTCTTATACTGAGTTCACTAGAGAAGTGAAATGAATTATATGTATATATATAAATACACACACATACAGGGAGAGAGAAATTTCTATTTCAAAAAATGGTTCAAACAGTTGTAGAAGTGCAGGCAGGTCACAAGTCTGTGGGTCAGATGATCAGCTGGAAGCCTCTCCTGACTTTTGTAGCCGTGGGAACAGATATCTGAATATTGGTGGGAAGAGAACAGGCTTGTATCCAAGGACGCTAATGAACCCAAGTTGGTAGGTAGATTGCAGGATCCTGACAACGCCCAGGATCAGCAAACAATATAAAGGCTGTGGGATCCCACCCACAGAGCCAGCGTTTGTTGAGCCAGGTCAAGGATTCAGAGTCAGCAAAAAGAAAGTAAGGTTTCCAACGGAATCCACTTATATTGGAAGTAGGTCACAACTACAAGGAAATTAATTGTGACCTGAATAAGGGTGTTTCATTCCACTCTAATCTTACGTCATTTGGGAGGCTTACAATTGATTGACTGGATTGCATTATGTTATGTCTGACCATGGAGGCTTAATAGATGTTATGCGTCAAGCCCCTGAGAATCCCGGCATAGCCAAGTCAACCTTAACTCTTACAGTAGGTGTAACACACCGTTTGAGTGGAAAGATCACTGTGACTACAGAATAAATAGTGAATGGCATAAGAAGGAAAATAGGAGACCGAGATTGCCGATGGCAATGGTAGAAACAACAGGGTGGGATAGGTACAGTAAGGATGGAGAGATGTGAATGGGTGATATCTGGGAGTCAATGTGATAAGACTTGGAGTTTGACTAAATACGAGGTGTCCAAAACAAGCCCCCCCCCCCAAATAAACTAAACTCACTGCCACCGAGTCAATGCTGACTCCTAGTGACCCCACTGTGGTTTTCCAAGACTGTAACTGTTCATAGGAATAGAATGCCAGTGTTTCTCCCATGGATCCGTTCATGGTTTTGAATTGCTGACCATGCGGATTAAACCCAACTTGGTGTAAGACAATGAAAATCAAGTATAATGCCAAAGTTTTATTTGGACCATCCAATAGGTGGCTTTTCTTTTAAAGAAATAAAGATTGAAAATAATAAGAATAGGGTCATGTTGAGTTGGTAGAAGGAACAGATAAGTTTCTGGGTTTTGATTATTCTTTAATGTTTTGAGTTAACTGTGTGATATTCTAAAAGCATTATCTTGCCATTAACTCTAAATATGAATCAGAAGTTTAACAGAGAGTTTTGGCAGGTGGCAGATGTGAACATGCAAACATTATCCAGGTTGAATCCCAGAGGAGATGATGAAGTAAAGGGAAGTGAGAGGAGGAAATGACAAAGAACGAAAGTCAAAAACTCCACAAGTGAAGCGGACACAATGAAAGGTCCTGGACGGAAGTTTCAGACGTTGCTGCGTCGTACGCTGCAGAAAGAATTGTGGATGCCTGTGGAGAGTGGGCTGAGGAGAAAGGGGAAAGGGAATCACAGTCATGGGAAGGTTCTTGAAAACACCGAGAGAATGATTTGAGGCTCCGAAGGATGAAGATTTCGCTGCAAATGGAGCACCTGATCTATGGTGACAGCAGGAAGAGAGAAGTGGAAGGATAATGAGGGCCAATAAATCGGCATTTGATGTATGAGAGAGACTTCCTTTCTTCTTCTTTTTTATAGATCACTTTATTGGGGGCTCTTACAACAGTCCACACATCCATTATATCAAGCACATTTGTACATATGTGGCCATCATCCTTTTCCGAACATTTTCTTTCTACTTGAGCCCCTGGTATCAACTCCTCTTTTTCCCTTCCTCTCTGACCCTGTTTTTTAAAAAAGTAAGCTAAAGTATCATAAAAGAAAACTTGACATATGACATTTGAGGGGGAAAAAGGAATGTTTGAGATAATTCCCATCAAGAAGTAGTAGAGAAAACTTAATTATTTTTCTGGAATTATTATGGGGCCAGGAGTTGTGGAAGACCATGACTTTATCCTGTCTCCGATCTCCATGGCTGCAGCGGTGGTTGGGTGCATGTGCACGGTAAGTAAACACCCGGCTTGAGTCAGGGAAGAGCTTTGCCAAATGGTGTGCCAGGACAATAGGGCAAGGAATTCGAGGATCTTGGATGTGTTTTGCTCCAAACAAATTTCTTCATTTGGAATTTTTTTGTTTTACCAGAATTGATTGGAAAATTCAGAACTTAGTTGTTTTGAAGCTTCTCAAAAATAAGCCATTAGTCAATAACAAAGAAATAAAATTGGATTTCCCCATAACAAGGCATGCTTAATTGCTCAACTACTTGTTGACACACTCGTGTTTGTTTTCAGGTGGCTTCAATGGAGATAGTAAACTTTTTTTATTTTTCTTATTCTCTATATCCATAGTATATATAGTGATATGGTGTGTATATATATATATATATATGCATACATATACATATATATTATGGTCTATATTTAGACCATAGTATATATAGTGATATGCTAATTTAATTGTCCCTTTTAATTTATAGGAAAATTTGTGTTTGGGGTTTTAGTACATCTATATAGAAAATTCTGCTTTCAATGAATATAATTCTAAGACTAACCCTTTGAATGCAAAGCAACCACATATGAGGGACTGTTTTCCCGTATCTGAGAGAGTAAGTAAGCACACCTCAAGATAGAAATACACTGGCCTTCTGGGAGAGAACAGAAGGTTTCCATGTGATTAATAAGTTATGATGAAACATGTGTGACCACAAATCACGGGTTGTATAAATGGAAACAATTTAGGGACAAAGGTGGATCCCAAATAGTACTACCTAGTAGAAGAATGTAGGTCTATTTCCAGAGACAATTATATAATCTAATAAAAAGATTTGTAGAAGTAAACTCTTGTCTTCTTACTACAGCCTAATAGAGGAACTGGTCTTACAGCTTTGTTTGATGTCTGAATTCAAGAACAGGTCTTAAGAACAACTTTTCAGAACTGGTTCTTCATTAGTAAGAACAGGATTGCACTGTAGGTCTGATTTTCAAAAGTAAACTACCTCTTACCTTGAGTTGAATGCACAGTAGGAGGGTGAGTCTAACTGCTTTATATATTTTAGGCGTCTTCATATCCAATTTAACTATATTTCCGTCAGTTAGTGACAGATCAACAAGGGTTGTCAAAAATATCTTACATATGATTCAAATATTTTGTTCATGTGAGCAAACTTATCCAGCTTAAAAAAAAAAAGGACATCCTTTACCCCGACATTCTTCCAAATATTTCTTCTCAGCCTTAAAGGATTTTCCAAGCTGTGACCTTTCAGAAATAGATTTCCCGGTGTGATTCCTGAGGTGCCTTTAGGTGGAATTGAACTACCAACATTTTAGCAAGTCAAAGAGTGTTTAAGCATTTGTTCTACTCAGGGACCCCATGGTAAAAGATAGACAGATGATGACAGATAGATAGATAGATAGATAGATAGATAGATAGATAGATAGATGATAGATAGATAGATAGATAGACAGACAGATAGCTGATATCATCAGGTGGTATCATTTAGTTCTTTATGCATGATTTCTCATTGGAATATGTATATTTGTGTGAGAGGGGAGAGAAGAGGAGGATACCTAAGAAGTAGCAGAATGAGGAGGGGCCAGAAGAAAAGGAGGAGAGGAAGAAAGAGGAGTAGAAAGAAGAAAAACATACTAAAGAAAAACCTAAGAAGAATATATGGCGACCTACCTGGCCACCAGAGGGGATAATTTTCATTTCCTTACCATCTTTTCCAAAAACATAAGGGAAAACAAAAAAAAAACAACATGAATATATAAGATTGACAAATAAATTAGTAAATTTAAAATGTATACTGTGTATTTAAATATAATACATAATGTGCATCTTGCATGAAACTAAAGAGATACATAAAAATGGGAGAATGGCTGCATATATTATTTCCATCAGAAAAACAAAACAGCAAATGGATCCTATTAAAGCAGATAATTTAGGGGAAAAAATCACATAATAAAATATATATAAATATTTAGTTTATTTTACTTCCTTTATCCAGATACTGGCAGGGCATGGATTATGAATGAACTTAGTTCCTAAATGTGTCTTTCAGGTTGAATTTGTATGCAAAGTGGAAATGTTAGGTACTCTTCTAAATGAACACCAGCTACTGGCATAGTGGCATAGTGGGGGGTACACTGGACTGGAAACCTCATGGTCAATATTTGAAACCACCAACCATATTATAGGAGAAAGATAAGATTTTCTATTTCCAAAATAGTTACAGTCTTGGAAACCCACAGGGACAGCTCTACCCTGTCCTATAGAATCTCTATGAGTCAGAATCCATGGGATGATAATAAGTTGAGTTGAGTTCTATGCATAAAAAAAATCAAGAAATGATTTGAACTACTACAATAGCTTTACTGTAGTAGTACAGCAAGAATAAAAATGTTTATATGTCACAAAGTAGCACCCATTTGTTTTTATGAACCACTGTATGTAATAGTAATAGTCATGTAATGTAAAGTATGTAATGTAATGTAATAGTAGAGTAAGTCAAGAAAAGTATTTCTACAAAATAATAAAAGTTTTATTCAAAAATATCAAAATATGTTTCTGTCATATGCTCCTTTGAGGTCTATACACTTCTGCAGGCAGGGCTGCCTTCTCTCTAACACTCTTGAAGAATTCTGTGCTTTGGGGTTTATGCTACATCAAAAAGTAGCTTTGGCATCCTAGAGAGACATGGTTTTCCTTTCCAATTGGAGTTTGAGGAACAAAGAGAAGCCTCAAGGGACAAGATAGGGCTGTAGGGAGATGGAGTGCGGTTTCTCCATGGAGTTCTCATAGGACAGCCCTGCTGTCCTTGAAGAAGGAGCAGGCACATTGTAGTGATGGGGAAAACAATTCCTGGGAAAAACTTCCTGGCCTTTTTCACACCTGTGAAGCCAGGCTTCTGATCTCATGTCGGTTAATCTTCTAAGCTGGTCTTCCAAGCAATGAGGTCAAGAATCTGCCTAGTGCCCACAAAACATATATAACCCCCTTTATATGAGCACCTTTAAATAAATAAATAACGCTGTGATAGAGGAGAATTCACCTCAGTTGGGGCCAGTTTTTTTCAAGATAGAGTTTGAGGGAGAAGACCATTTAGTTGCTGCCACACAACATTGTGCTAAGGTCGACCAAATCAACAGACAAGAGTGAGAAGCAAAATGTATTGGAAATGAAAATCAAAATGGGGGGAGGGTGGTATGCATGCCTTGAGGAAGATGATTACATCACTGTTGGTAGGTAAACTGGAAGAAGCTTAACAATACTTATCTGAATCCCAGGGGAGAATACACCAGGTCCTATGTTCCTAATCAGACACTTTTGCTCTAGTTTCTTTTCAACCACGGTGACCCAGGCATGCGATATAGACTATGGGGACTTAAAATTCTGTCCATTTGAGCTACACAACATCCTCAAAGGCCACATCAGAAGAATCCTATGTGGACACTCCACTAAGAGTGTGAGGTCTTTACCTCACACTCACCTGTAGCAGATTTAAGGAACTGGCATACTACCTTGGACTTCAGGTTGAAATGCCCTAAGGTGAGAAAAAGCAGATAACTGCTTTCTCAACGTTATGGAAATGGTGGCCATTGGACTTTGGTTGGGATCTCTTGCTATGAGGGTGCTCAATGAATGAATGGTAGCCTGAGACTACCATATATGTACTATTTCAATGCCTTCTTTGTTTTATTAAGATAGGTATTAGTCCAGTGGACATAGTTCTGCCTTTGTGAACAAGTGTTATTGAAAATTTTGTCCTATCACCAGCCCCCATTGTTTGTGTAAAAGTGCCAAATCACTTAAGAGTTTAATCTGTGTAAGTCAACAGTGCATGTATTGTATGCTGAAACCCAGTTATACCAAACTTGATCTTAGCCAAAAGGCCAAGAATCGATAGCTGAAGCCCACTTATACTCATACAATTTCCATTTTTTACAACAGTGTTTGAAATTATTGAATATTTTATAATGTTCTCTACCATAAAAAAGATAATATTCCTTTAAAGTGAACCAGAGACATGTGTAAACCTTATATGCATGGATTTGGGGCTAACACTAAATTCTAACTCCAATCTTTAAAAAAACAGGAAAAAGGTTTAAGCGTCCTGATCAATTATGGCAGCTGTAGTTAGGTTAACAGGTAATATATTATCATTTGATCTCCCCTTTGACCCATTTAAAAGTTGTTTCAGTTTTTTTAATCTTTTCTGCTTTATTTTCTATTGCGATTTTTCTATGTTTTGTCTAGTCATTGTTGTTGGGATTTGTTTATTTGTTTGCTTCCTATTGTGTTTTCTATTATTTTATGTGTATGAAACACAAGATAGGTACATGGATAGAGACAGTAACTGGATTAATAATTACCTAGGGTCATGGCAGGGCAAGATAGGCATGGGTGGGGAGGAGGGCAGAATGGAGAACTAGCAACAATGAGGACAAGAAGGAAATGTCTTGAAATTGATTGTGGTGAGGATTGCACCATGCATATTAATATTATTGAATGATTACATTGTATGATATATGATGTGTGTGCCAATAAAACTATTTAAAAACAAACAACCTTTTTCATGAGAAACTCCTATGATTGCCCTGCATTCTTCAGGAATATCTATCCAGACTCTCACTTGGGAATCTCTAAAACAATTACTGTAACCTGAGGTGATCTCTCTGTCATGAAGGAGTTTCCCTGCAGATCCTCTTGAAAGCCTCTTTTTTTAATGGGATCTATTTTTTTTAAAACTTTGTATTGCTCATTAATGAAAGGTTTACATCTACAAATTCATACACATTTGGTTCCCATTCATCCATCGCAATGTTCTCTATGTACCCTACTCATCCTGTTTCCTCCCAGCGTTTCCTGTTCCCATTCTCCTCTTTTACTAAACCCTCAGAAATGGTCCTTGGGTCAATGCTGCCCTTTGGATCCTAAATGACTGATTATTCTAATGCGGGGTGGAGGGGGGGTGACTTCAGATTCAAACCTTAAAAGTGATTAAGGGTCATACCCTTGTGGCTTCCACCATCTTCTACCAACTAGTAATCCTGGGATCTTATTAACTGTTGCCTAGTTTTCTCCCATTTTATCCAGTATCTTCTAATGTGATCCTTCAGAGCAGCCCTGATGGGATGGCTACACATTGGGCTGCTAATTGTAAGGTCAATAGTTTGAAACCACCACCCACTATAAGGGAGAAAGATGATCCTTTCTACCTCCATAAAGACTTAAAGTCTCTGAAACCCAAAGGGACAGTCCTACCCTGTCCTATGGAATTGCTACAGGGTCACTAAGAGTCAGAATGTGAACTTGACAGAATGAGGTTGGAGTTTTGGTTGGTAGTGGTACTTGGGCTTCCTTTAATGCTTCTTGTCTCAGCTTATGGAGACTGACATTTGCCTAGCTCACTGGTCCCTCAGGCTACTTTCTTCCATTTGTGTTCTGAGTTTCATCGTTCTTCTTTCGTATGGATGAGAAGAGACCACTAGTAGCATGTTAGATGGCTGTTCGTGAGCTATGAAGACCCCAGTCACTGCTCACCCAAGTAGCATGTAGGATATTGTCTTTGTGAACTATGCTATGCTAATAGACCTTGGTGTCTCTGGAAATTGTGGTCCTGAATCCCTGGCCTCAACAATTCATTTCCTCAAATTGTGTTGTTATATTTAATACTTTCTCATAACTTTGCCTCTTGTATGCTCTACCACATTAATGAATAATTAAACGGTAAATATACATACAAGTGGGTACCCCCACCCCTTCCCAAGAAAATGGAAAAACTATCTGGACAAGCTTTCATACTACAACTAGGCAAGCATCAAGCAACTCACTCTGAATTAGTGCACCCAGTGACGTTGCCTGGGAAGATTCTCTTTGGTCACAGTGAATTTTTTCATGAAAGCAATTTTGTTCGAACCTCATTTTTGTGATGGCTGATTTAAGAGAACAGCATGTAGCTGTGGAATTTTGTTTCCTACTCAGAAAAAAATTGCCATAGAAGCTGTTGTGATGTTGAACAGAGATTACAAGGACAGTACTGTGGGGAAAACTCAAGTGTATGAGTGTTTTTCTCATTTTAAAAGAGGTGAAATGTCTATTGATGTTCATCAACTTCCCAAATAGATAAAAACGTTGACTCTTAGTGCATTTGGAGTTTGTTCCACAAAGTCAGACTGGATAATCAATCTTTCTATTTAGAGGTTCAGAAAAGATCGCATAAGAGTGTGCAACAAAAGAGGCCTGATTTTGCCACCACAACAATGCACCTGCTCACACAGCCATCTTAGTGCACCAGTTTGGGGCAAAAAAAAAAAAAAAAGCCTCTTTTGCCCCATGAACCTTACCCACTTACTTGGCCTCGCTCTGTGCGACTTCTTTTTGTTTCCGTAATTGAAGAGGGACACAAAAGGACAGTAATTTGAGCACGTAGAAGAGGTGAACAACAACAACAAAAAACCCAGTGGAGGAGCTGTCAGTCAACCAAACAGACGAATTTGAAAAATATTTCCAAGAATGGAATCGCAGATTTGACTAATGTATAAAGGGTAATGGAGAGTACTTTGAAGGTGATCAAGGTAGTTTTTGTAAAAAAAATTAAATACAAAGATTTGAACAGAAATTCTGTTTTTGAGGGGGATCCCTTTGTATGCAAATATCCTCCGTCAATTCTCTATATATTTATGTTTATACTCCCCTTATGTATATAAGAGTAGTTTTCTCCGTTGCCTTTTATTATTGTTGACTTTCTATTTATTTCCTCTGTCTCTATCATTTTCCCTCCAATATTCCTCTTACCTTATATTGCCTTCCCCTTCACCCGACTTATCACTTGTCTACTTGTTAGCCTATGACTCCCTCCCTTCCCTTGCCACCTGCAGTAACCATCAAAGAATGTTTCTTTTATTGTGAAAACATTGTCTTGTTTGCTTGTTTTAAATGCTGTTGTTAGGTAGCATTCAAGCTGGTTCTCTTTTATACTGACCCTATGTGCTACAGGACAAAACTGCCCGGCCCTGTCCAGCCTAACAGTTGTTTGTAGAGTTGAGCCCATAGTTGCAGCCAGTGTCTCAGTCCACCTTGTCAAGCGCCTTCCTCTTTTCCACTGCCCCTCTGGGGTTTACCAAGGATGATGTCCTTCTTCGGGCACTTATCTGTCTGACGAGATAGCCAAAGTGCAGGAGATGAAGTCTTGTCATCCTTGCCTCGAAGGAGCATTCTGACTGAGCATTTGGAGCACTTCTTCGGAGACAGATTTGTTTGTTCTTTTGGCAGACCATGTGCTTTCAATATTCTTCACCAGCACCATAATTCTTCACCATAACACATCAGTTCTTCTTTGATCTTTCTTATTTTGTGTCCAACTTTCACATGCACAGGGGCTGTTGAAAACCCCATGGCTCGGGTCAGGGGCATTTTAATCCTCAAAGTAGCATCCTTGCTTGCCGTAATACAATATTTGTAGTTTTGTGATTAACTAATTTCACTCAGCATAATGTCTGCCGATTCCTCATGTTATAAGGTGTTTTGCAGATTTTGTGTTATTCTTTAATATTACATAGCATTCCATTGTAAGCGTATGTTCCAAAATAATATTAATCCATCCTTCCACTGATGGACATTGAGGTTGTTTCCATTGCTGGGCTAATTGTAAATGGTTTTGCGATGAGCAAGACTTCTCTTATTTCTCTGAGATATATACCAAGTAGAGGGCTTATAGGGCCATAGATAATTTCTATTACAATTTTTCTTGAAGAAGCACCAAATTTCTTTCCATATTGTTTGCACCAATCCACAGTGATTGGGCCCTTCCTCAAAGGCACTCTAATAAGACTAAGACAAGTGAATTCCTGAGATACCACATTTGCAGCCATCAACTGTTTCTAGAGTCTAGTTTGAACACCTTTTGCTTGGAATAAACTCAAGGCTGTATGACCAGGAGCCCTAATAGCAATAAGTTTTCACTTACCCTTGTAGGGTCTATGAGGGTAGGCCTGTGACCACCGGGTGTACGTGAGTCACATGTTCATAACCCAGGAGCTGACACGAATTTGAATGCTTTCCACTTGGTGGTGGACAGGTATTTGAAATTTAAGACAGTAAAGAAAGAGCTGTAAGGACATCATTGAATAAATAGATATGGAATAAGAAAGAAAAATACATGGATATGCTCTTTCTAATTTTGTTATCAACAGCTATGAGATTCTTATCATTGATGTCCTTTGTCCCTAGGCTTTACCACAAGGCAACTGGCCTTCATCTGCTTTTCTGCCTAGTCATTGCAGACCTTGTTTTGACAGTTGCTTTTCTTAAGAGGGTCAATCAAGTTGTGGGAGTTCAGCAAATAAGGCATTAAAGACAGAAGGTGCTGCTTTAGTAATGGCCCTGCCTGCCTGCCTGCCTGCCAGGTGTCCTGAGCGAGAGGTGGTATGATGTGTATGTGTGTGGGTGTCATATAAAGTTGCTTGGATTTAGTTACATTTGATTTCAACATCTGAGTGAGCCTGTAATTGAATGGAAAAGTGACAAGAATTTTGAAAAGTCTTTATTTCTATAGGTCAGGCGAATTGAACAGGGTCTTACAACATTCTTTGTGAGCAGAAAAAGTATCTCGTTCCTTTCTGTCCTTAGCTAACTCTTTCTTCCCAAAGTGCATTTACCCTGATATAAATATTTCATAACAGCAATCCAATATTGTGGAATCTCATCTCTGATCAACATCTATGATTATGTTTTATTCACAAGGTAACTTTATTTAGGTCACATATTCATGTGGAAAACTTCCCAGTTAGTACCAGATAAGTAACTGAAAACATTTAAGGTGCATTCCCCAGCTTGGACTATTAAGGTACCAAGATTATTTAGTAGTATAGAAAGCAATCAGACTAGGAGAAAAATGCCTGAATTCTTTACTTGGAAATCATACTGATCTTTGTGCAAGTTATTCTAAAATTTAGTGCCCTATTTTCTTTACTTGGAATGCAGGTGTTGGGGTGGAAGGGATTGTGTTTGTGTGAGGGGTATTTTTCTCCTTTCTCAGCAGCCCTTCCTATCCTGTAAGAGAAGGGTCCCGCTGCTTCCCTCTGCACTCAGACCCTGAGAATTCAGAGAAGGGGGGAAAGATGCTTCTTAGAACTGGGGTATGGATAGTTCCGTTTTCTTCTTTTCTATTATTCCATACTGTGGCCATTGTCAGCCCCTCCTGTAAGTATTGTGTAAAAGAATCTGAGCTCTTTGTTTCCATGAGTCATTTGGCTCCAGTTGATATGCTGGGGCCATCTGGCTCATACCTGTAATGGAACTGTTAAATACAAATGTTTGGAACAAAAATGTCTTAGACGAAGTGAGAATTCTCACTTTCAATCCCTTTGATGATTATATTATATGCATTCTTACTAAAGCATTGTTGGAAGTCCTTTCTTCTGACACTCAACATCAAGGACTACACAGAGTTGCCGGCTAGTTGAACCGTTAGCTCCTTTGCTTAGTAATTGTGTCATGGATCTCAAGTCTTTAGAAATGAAACTGAGTAAGCATAAATTTCATCTAGAACTTAGACCTGAAGAGGTTTGAACCCTAGTGGTGTAGTGGGTTATGCTTTGGGCTGCTCAACATCAAGGTCAGCAGCTCAAAACTAACAGCCACTCTGAGGGAGAAAGATGAAGCGCCATCTAGCAGAGAAGCAACAAGCCCACGTGGCAAAAGCACACCATCCTGTGTGCGCATGAGGTGTCGATGAGATCACGTTTCAGGCATCAGAAAACCACAAACAAACCAATAGAAACTATTGTTGAGAATGAGGGGGTTCAGAGCAGAGACCTAAAAAACATCTGTAGACAATCCCTTCACAGAAGGGACACAAAGAAGGGATGAGTCAACCAGGGTGAAGTCTAGCACCAATGAAACACAATATTCCTCTGGTTCCTTGAGGCTTCCTCACCCTCCGCTATCATGACCCCAATCCTGCCTTTTACTCTGGGATAGGCTGGAGCATGTACACAGGTAGAGATAAGAGGTCAGGGACACATAGAATCCAAGTCAGTTAACCCTTCAGGAACAGAAATGGGAGTAGCAATACCAAGAGGGTAAGGATGGGGGAAGAAACAGTTGAGGAGAGAGGCAGCAGTCGGTGTAAGATAGGAAAATAATTTATAATTTTTAAGGGATCACAGGAGGGGAGTGGGGAGATAGGGTAAAAAGAGGAGCTGGTACCAAGGGCTCAAATAGAAAGTACATGTTTAGAAAATAATGATGGCAACATATATACAAGTATGCTTGATACAATTGAGGTATGGATTGTTATAAGAGCTGTAAGTACCCCCAATCAGATGATCTTAAAAATAACAACAGATTTACAGTCTTGGAAACTCTGGCCTGTAGAGTCTCAATGCATCTGAATTGATTTGATGGCATTGATTTGATGGCTTTTGTTTTAATGTCTGAATGTAAAGCTGCATAAACTTGAAATTGATTCTAGGCTAACTGAAATTCACTTCTTATCACCATACCAGAAGAATTTCAATATTTTTATTTTCAATTTTTTATTGTAATCTAGGTGCAAATTTACAAAGTAAATTGGTTTTCCAATCAACAATTCATATGTGTTTTGTGATATTGATTACAATCTCCACAATTTAACAGCATTCTTCCCACTTCCTTCCTGTGTTGGTTTACTGTTTCCCTCAGTCCTTCTTTCTCATCCAATCTTGCTCTGTGAGCTTCATCCCAGGCAAACGCTGCCCTTTGATTTAGTATGTTTGATTGTTCTAAGGGGTGAGTACCTCCCCGCTGTTACTATTTACCCTCGAGGCCCGACTTTTGCTTGTTGAGTTTAGTTCCAAGCTTAGTGGGTAATTAAGGGCAAAGTCTCAGGGATTCAACCAAACTCCTTTTCTTTTCTGATTTTGACTTTTGTTCCACATTTTTCGCATGCTCTATCTTGGGCCTTCTCCTGGGATCCTCTCACACAGGTCACCAGTGGAGTTGAGCTTTCGGATATAAACTGTACTTAGGAATTGCGGTCAAGGGAAAATCTATGGACTGAGTTCTTCTGTAGACTGGTGTTCTGACCAGGTAAATTTGCCCAAACTAAAAGCAATATCCCCTGTCTGTTTCTGTAAAGGGCTCAGATAAAATTATAAAAACGTAAGTAGGTCACAAGTTACTTAGATTTGACTTAAATCATTGACCATTTAAGTCTCCTGAAGATCAGAAGACAACATATTCCTTTTCTTAGTCTTACTTTAATTACATTTCCACCAATCCAAACTGCCATCTCTATGTAAGTGGAGTGAGGCCTACTTTAAACATATATTCTACTGACTCATGTACAAACCAAGTTTTATTGAGGAAACATCCATGGTTGTTAGACATTGGACAGTGCAGTGCAGGGAAGCTAGAAGCTTGCAGAAACCCAAGACCACATGCGGAGGACAGTACATATTTCCTTGTTTTATATTTTGTACAGTTTTTCGGTCAGTGTGTCATACTGTGGTGGCTTGTGTGTTTCTCGGATGTTGGAAGCTATACCACTTATATTTCAAATGCCAGCAGGATCACCAACAGATTTCAGGGGAGCTTCCAGACAAGAACAGACTATGAAGAAGGAATAGGTTGCTCAATTCTGAGGAATGAGCCACGGAAAACTTTACAGACAGAATCAAAACATTTTCAGATTCAAGACCAGGGTGGTGAAACTTCATCTCATGTAACTTAGATGTGATGTCAGGAGAGACCAGTCCCCGGAGGACATCATGCTTGGTAAAGTAGTGGGGCAGCAAAGAGGAGAAAGAGTCTCAAAAAAAATGGATTGACATGGTGGTTGCAACAATGAGCTCAAACATAAGAATCATTATGAGGATGGCACAGGACTGGGCAGTGTTTCACCCTGCTGTACACAGGGTCACCCTGAATAGAGACCAACTAGATGGCACTAACAACAACAACAACAACTACAACAACCTGTGTAGACCTGCTCCAGGTGCTCCTCATGGGAGATGTGTGAGGTAGACATTAAAACTGCAGTTCTATCAATAAAGACATTAAGTATGAGAAATCAAAAAGTGTGGCCAAATTGTAAGATATCATGAGCATCCACATATATACAAGACGTACTAGTAGTTTTAAAAAACTACCATTACTGTTAAGTGGATTTGACGCGTGGTGGCCTCGTGTGTAACGGAGTAGAACTGGTCCACAGAGGTTCCTTGATGGTAATCTTCATGGAAGCAGATCTGTAGACCTTGCTTCTGCAGAACTTCTGGGGAGTCTTAAGCTCAAGCCCTTCAGGCAGTCACCAAGAGCTGTCTAGATGCGATCCATCATACCAAAAATTCCTAGCATTTAAAGCATGTGCATGGAAGCCATGTTCTTGAAAACAACCTATCTAAGTGATCCGGTTCTCTGAGACCACAAGAAGCCAAATTATCTCTCCCTGGGATTGTAGTATAAACCAGATATATGTACGATTTTATGAAAATCTAAAAATTGAAAATGTAAATAGCAAATTTATCAAATTAAAAGGCCTGGCTCTTCATAACCTCTTTCTTTTCGAAATGAAACGAAGTTTTTGGGTGAGGTGGTAGACAGTGTCTTTGTCCTAGTTTCCTTGCTTTTAACTTTATGTTTATCAACTTCATCCCATTTTGTAGTTCCCACTGGGTCTGAAGTTAGTTACCGTGTAAACAACCGTCTCAGGGGTATATGAAGCCAACTGCAAGAGTTTTTCTCCTTATACATTCTTCAGAATTTTGGAATCTACAAAACTGCCTTTAGGCAACATCTATGACCCAGAAGGAAGTAGATTCCTAGATTAATACCAAGGTGATTTTTTTGTTTAACAGTATGGTGACTTGTATCTCAGATTAAGTCACCAGAAATGATCTGGATATGTTCCCTTGACTTTAGCCCTTTACGTTTTTTAAATTGTACTCTAAATTTGTATAATTTTCAAAATACTTACTAAAAATACACATTTTTCCCAAAGAATTCTTAGATTGTGTTCCTATGCAAAACCACTTTTGAGCTACATCTTTGGTTTTTTAATTTGAGTTTAAAAGACCAGTATATTATACCAACACCCACTGTCATCAAGTCGATTCTGACCCATAGTAGCTCTACATAGGGTTTCTGGAGCAGTAAATCTTTATAGGAGCAGACAACCTCATGTATATTCCACAGAGCAGCTGTGGATTTGAATCACCAACCTTGAACTTAGCAATCTAACCAGATATTGCTACCAGGACTACTATAGGCTGTTCATTTTCTCCTAAAGCAAGAACTTTCTTCAGGCTTAATTATCATATAAATTTTAAGGCAATGAATGAGAAAATGAAATTAACTGGTCTAAAGACTTCATGCTGGACAATTATACGTGCCTATGATGAAATCTAAAATAATTTCATTAAATAGTTGCTTATTGAATTAATAACTCAGTAAATAAATAGCACAAACTAATCATACTAATATTTTGTAGTCATTTAGTTATAAATCAAATTGTACATTAAAACAAGTACATAAGCAAGCAAATAAATTTTAATTTTAAGCACTGAACACTTCAATCACACTTCTTATCTGTTATTTACCTTTCTTATCTTCCTGTGCTACCTCAACTGTATTATTGCCTTGGCTCCACTGCTACCTGCAGTCCATTGATCCTACCAGGGGACTCCCTCTCCCCAAGCATCTCTCTTTACTCTTTGTTGGGATTGTAGTTGTGAACTGCTGTCAGGCTGGCATCCAATTGATAACAACCCCATGTAGAATGGAAAATTTCCACAGTTCATTTTTATATCACTGCAGTGAACACACACACACACACACACACACACACACAATTAATTTGTCCATTCTTGTATGCCTGGAAAAACCCCAAAGTAAGTTAAATCTGATCTCTTCCCACATCATGTCTACACCTGTAGAAATGAGTGTAGCTGGAGAGAATCACCTAATTGTGATCACTAGCTCCATTTTAAATTCATGGTTATTAACTTCAAAACTCAAAAGCCAAGCTCATGTCTAGCAATTTGATGCTGACTCGTAGTGACCCCACAGGACAGGAAAGAACTGCCCCTGTGAGTTTCTGAGGTGCTAACTCTTTCTTTACACGAGAAAGGCGGAGCTTTGTACTTCTGCAAAGAGTTACAGCCTAGTAACTTCAAATGGGATTTTAATTTTATTTAAATTCATACATTATGAGGAGGCCTTCCAAAAGTTTGTGAAAAAATGGGATTAAAAGATAGATTTTTTCCATGAACAATTTCCTAGTCATTCTCTTGTTCTCATTGACAACTATTCTACAATTTCACCTTTCTTCAAGCTCAGAAGCAACAAAGCCCACATGGAAGAAGCACACCAGCCTATGCAACCACGAGGTGTCGAAGAGATCAGGTGTAAGGCATCATCAGAACAAAAAAATCTTACCATAGTGAATGATGGGGGGAGTGCAGAGTGGAGATCCAAAGCCCATTAGTAGGCCACTGGAGATCCCCTTGCAGAGGGGTCTCGGGGAGGAGATGATCCAGTCAGGGTGCAATGTAACAACGATGAGAAATACAACTTTCCTCTAGTTCCTAAATGTTTCCTCCCCGCTCCCACTACCATGACTCAGATTCGACCTTGCAAGTCTGGCTAGACCAGAGGATGTACACTGGTACACATAGGAACTGAAAATCCAGGGAATCCAGGGTGGATGAGCCCTACAGGACCAGTGGTGTGAGTGGCAAAACAGGGAGGGTAAAGGGAGAATGGGTAGAAAAGAGGGAACCGATTACAAGGAACCTCCTCCCTGGGGGACAGACAACCGAAAAGTGGGTGAAGGGAGATGTCGGACAGGGCAAGATATGACAAAATACCAATTTATAAACTATCAAGGGCTCATGAGGGAGGGGGGAGCAGGGAGGGAGGGGAAAAATGAGGACCTAATGTTGGGGGTTTAAGTGGAGAGAAAATGTTTTGAGAATGATGTACAAATGTGCTTTACACAATTGATGTGTGTATGGATTGCGATAACAGTTGTATGAGCCCCTAATAAAATGTTTTTTAAAAATCTGCTACTGATCCACAATTGCATAAAATCAAAATTAACTACATTGACCTGAGTAAACCAAAATAATTATGAAAAAAACCCCAAAACTCTAGTTTTTTTATTTCCCCATCCTCTCACTGGAAAATCTAATCCATGAGGCCAGAAAGTCATTTACATACACTTATCTCCCCACTCACTTGTTTCTATGCCTTCTTTGCCGATTCCAGAGGACATGCTGTCACTCTCTGCCAAGTTTAATCCTTCCACCAGCATAGTAGGTACCACCCCTTTTTGTCATCTCCAGATTATTGATTTTGCAAATTCTCTCTTTCTCTTATAAGACACTCATTTCTTTTAATTAAAAAAAAATTCCTTCCTTTTGTTTGGCTTATTTCTCTAATGGAAATGTTATTTCTTCAACATTTACCCTTTTTTCCTCCCCCATTCCAGACTTTATTTCCTTTCCTGTAATGTCCAAGTCCTTAATACCTTGCTCTCTCCAATTTCTCCCCTCTACTTCTCTCCTGAATATACTACTCTCCCCAAATTGTTCTTCTCCAAGGACCTACAGTTTCTAAATCAAAAGCTTGAAATTCTAATCATGTTTGACCCATGAAAACACTTGATACTGTTACTCACTCTCCTGTCCCTAAAACAGTGTCCTCATTTCACTTCTAAAGCCCAGCTCCCATCTGGTTTTACTCTCATTTTCCAATGTTTGGAACCACCTTTGGCTGGTTCTCTTCAAGTCTCTAGCTTTCAAATATTGATATGAAAAATGGTTCAGCCCTTGGGCTTTTACATTTCTCTTTCCACACTTAGATCATAGATACCACCTATAGAAGGGGTGGGGAACAGCTATCTGCCAATAGCCAATGTTCCATTGCCTCGGTTTAAAGTTGTTGTTTGGAAGAAAAACAAAACTGTCCAACTAGAGATGGTATTTTCATGGTGGCTTGGTGGGTTACTCAGTGAGCATTGCTAACCAAAGGCCAGCAGTTTGAAATCACCAGCTGCTTTGAGGGAGAAAGGTGAGACTTTATACTTCTGTAAATAATTACAGCCTTGGAAACTCATAGAGGCAGATCTCCTGTGTCCTACAGGGTCATTATGAGTTATAATTGACTCCGAGGCAGTGAGTGACTTCAGGTCTAATTGTGACCCTACTCTATTTCTTGCCAATATAATATGAGTAGAACTGACCAGAACCTCCTTAAGAACGTCCTATCTACATTCCCTTTTCACCTGTCTATCTGTGACAAAAACAGGGTAAGCATAAAGGTCACGGGTTAAAGTTGCTGAACCTATATTAAAGAGGTATCTGAATTATAATATGGAGCTGAACAACGTTTGAACAAATTTCTTTAATTTTTCTGAGTCTCTCACTTTTACTCTAAACTGAAGGAAAAACACTCACCACAAAATGGTTATTAATGAGGAAAATAGCATATAGAAGCTGTAAATTCATGTTGAAATCCTAAATTCACCATCAGTATCTGCAGCAACCCCTTCACAATCACCATTAACATCACTCAGCGGCATCAGCTCTTCACTGGCATTACAAGTTTTCTTGTCCTATAGCATAGGCAGCGTGTCCTTTCCTGATTCCATATTAAAATACAGCCAGGGGATCTTGAACACATTATTTAGTTTTTCTTCTAACGGTGGTCTAACTGTGAAATATTAGCCATTAAAAATTTAAGGGTGCACAGTTCAACTCTGACATAAATTGAGTTGCCATGAGTCCAAATAGAGTTGGCACAACCGGTAACTGCCTATTTTTCATCAAGCTAAGCATTTCTCTGCTAAAAGAAGACAAATATCTCTGGCCAAAAGCAACAAGAGAAAACCATTGAATTCCATGCATTTTAGTAAAGCATTCCTGACCACCTAAAACTTATATTTGAACTGTAATGCTATGGAAAGTGCAGTCAATTGCAGTACACATGCAAAGAATGAAAAACAGCCACAAACAATTGAAAAAACACAGACCTAAATGATAGACCCCAAAAGAAAACCATCATTATACACTGTAGTCAAACACTCCAATATGGCAAGGAAAAGGAGAGAACCTTTAGATTAACTTGGGGGGTGGTGGGGAAGGGGCGGCAGAGTCACTTACATAGGAAAACCAATAAGAATAACTTGGACTTCGCATCAGAAACCATGTAGGCAAGAAGAAAACAGAGTGACTCTGCTGGCAGAGCTTGCCCATGACAAGGTCAGCCAGGACAGCTGAAAGTGACTGGCCTGAGACCCCAGAGCACCAGCAGAAAAGGGTCACTTCTCAGTGTAATGTTTCAGACAGCCCACCAGGGACTCTGTAACCATCCTTACCAAATATCTAATGGGTTTGGGGTCCTTCTTTGGCACCTGACACACAGGCAGTGGTTCCCCACTCTCGGTTGAGGCAAGCCCCTGTCCCTCTGTCTCCTGATCGGGGCTAGGGGAAAGTATATAGTCCTGGGGGTGGGGGGCACCCCTGCCTGCAGCCTATACCTGGCAGGACACTGACAGCAGGTCTAAGGGCTGAACAACCAGTGTGTGGGTGCTGGCCTACCACAGCTGAGAGCCCAGCCCTGTCTGACTGTAGGCACAATGGTAACCAAATACAGATGCTCCCATCGACAAACAAAAAAAATAAAGTAAATTCCTGAAAGAAAAAAATCGTGAATCAGGATCTTGTATCTCTCTAATATGAGGGATGAATAAGGATACTTCAAGACAAGAAAAAATTAAAGGAATTTGTAAAAACAAGGCCAGTATCACAAAAAATACTAATGGGAACATTTTGGACAGAGAATCAAGAACAACATATAAACATGAAAGCAAAGTACAAATCAGTAACTCAGAAATCAGTGCAGTGAAAACAGTACTCGGAACAAAACCGAAATAGAAAAAGAACAAAGAAACAAATAAAACCACAAAACGGAAACAAAAAACACAGCAAAATAATAGCAATCAATCCACACACCCCACATCAATAGTGACACTGAATGTCAATGGATTAAATGCATCAGTCAAGTGACAGAGAGTTGCAGACTGGATTAGAAAACAAGACTCATCAACATACGGCCAACACACAAGACACTTCTTAAACACAAACAAAGAGACTAAAATCCAAGGATGGAGAAAATGTGCCAAGCTAATTGCAGCCCCCCAAAAGCAGGAATGTGAATATTAATAAATAGACTTCATATATACTGATAAAATATACTTCAAAACAGAAAACCATCAAGACAAAAAAGGCAGTACATAATGATTAAAGGACAAACAAAACAAAAATATATAGCCATATTAAACATATATACTCCCTCTAAATACACTAATCAATTTAATTAAAAAATTAATCTCACAGAATTGAAGAGAGAAATAGAAAGTTAGGCTACAATAATAGAAGACTTCAATACAGCACTCTCAAAGAAAATAGAAATCATGAAGAATGAAACTCAATCAAAACCCAGGACAACTAAACCACACAATCAACCAACTGGTTCTCCTAGATCAGGCATCCTCAAACTATGGCCCACCAAGGACATTTATCCAGCGCGCCGGGTGTTTTTGCCCCATTTGTTTTTTTTACTTCAAAATAAGATATGTGCAGTGTGCATAGGAATGTGTTCATAGCTTTTTTTTTTATTATAGTCCAGGTCCGAGGGACAGTGAACGGGCCCCCTGTTTAAAAAGTTTGAGGACGCCTGTCCTAGATCTATACAGACCACTCCACTCAACAACAACATAGTATACAGTCTTCTTCAGTGCGCATGGAACTTTCTCCAGGATGGACCTCAAGTTAGGACAAAGAGCAAGTCTTAGTAAATTTGAAAATAGTGAGTTTTTGCAACCTATGTTCTCAGACCATAACACTATGAAATTAAAAATCAACAGTAGAAAGATAAACAGCAAAAATTAACTGTAAGGAAACTAAAGAACATATTGCTTAAAAATAATTGGGCAATCGGTAAAATAAAGAATGACATTTAAAATTGTATTAAAGCAAAATTCATTAGAACAAGAACACAACATACCAAAACCTTTAGGAAACAGAAAAAGCAGTTAGCAGAAGGCAATTTATAGCAATCAACCACATGTGACATAAGTGGAGAAAACCAAAATAAATGCCTTTGCACATCTTCAGCAACTTAAATAAGAGCAATAAAATAATTACTCAACCAACAGAAGGAATCATATATTGAAGTAGAAATAAATGAAGTGGAAAATAATGGGAAAAATGAACAAGACAAAATTGATTCTTTGAAAGGATTAACAAAATTGATAAGGTATTAACAAATATAACAAAGGAAAAGGAAGAGAAGATCCAAATACCTAGAATTAGAGAGAAATAGGGTGGCATCAAAAGAGATCCAAATGAAATAAAAAGAATACTGACACATATACTACAATGATATGGACAATTTCCCAGAAACACAACACCTATGCAAATTGACACAGACTGAAGTGAAAACACCAAGATAATAAAAGAAAGAGCAGTTCAATAAAAGACCTCCAACCAGAAAAGGCCAGGACCAGATGGCTTCACAGAGGAAGCGTAACAGGGATTCAAGAGCTGTCACCAACTCTTCACTGACTATTCCACTCTGAGTTTGGGAGCAAACTCCCAAACTCATTTTATGAGGTGAGCGTTACCTGCAACCAAAAATAGGCAGAAACACCACAAAGTTATAAAACTTCATACAAAATATCCTTTATGAACATTGCTGTTGGTATTTTTTGGTGCCATCCAGTCAGTTCTAACTAACATCGACTCTGACTGCAGCAGGATCAAATACTGCCCAGGCCTGGGCGATCCCCACAATTGCTCTTATGTTTGAGTCCATAGGCAGAGCCCCTGACAATACCCATTTTGTCAAAGTTCTTTCTCTTTTTCACTGCCCCACTACTTTCCCAAGCATGATGTCCTTCTCCATTGGCTGGTCTCTCCTGATGGGTCCAAACTATGTAAGACAAAGTATCACCATCCTTGCTTCTAAGGAGCATTCTGGCTGAACCTCTTCCAAGCCAGATTTCTTTGCTCTTTTGGCAGTCTGTGGTACTTTCAGCATTCTTCAGTAGCACCGCAATTCAAACACACGGATTCTTCTTCAGTCTTTCCTATCCGCTGTCCAACATTCATATGCAAATGGGGCCGCGGAAAATACCATGGCTTGGGTCAGGTGCACCTTAGTCCTCAAAGTAACATCCTTGTATTACAACACTATAAAGACGTCTTGCAACAGATTTACCCAACGCAATGCCTCCATTGATCTCTTGACTGCTACTTCTTTGAGCATTGATTGTGGACCCAAGCCAGCTGAAATAGTCCATAGTCCGATCCTTACTCCACTTACCTGACATCACCAACTGATCCAGCTGTCAGGTTTTGGTTTTCTTTGCTTTGAGTTGTCATCCACACTGAAGGCTGCCATCCCTGAAGCAGGCTTAAACCTCTGGCAGTACCTTGTCAATGCAATGCTGCAACCATTGTTGGAAGATCTTCAGCAAAGTTTTACTTGCCTGTGATATTGAAGATAGCGTTCTATTCGCTTCACATTCTGTTGGGTCATCTTTCTTTGGCATAGGTACAAATAAGGCTTTCTTCCAGTCATTTAGCAAAGGAGCTATTTTCCAAGATTCTTGGTATAGTTGAGTGAGTTCTTCCAGTGCTTCATCAGTTTGTTGAGACATTTAAATCAGTAATCCATAAATTCCTGGAGCCTGGCTTTTGGCGAATGCTTTCAGTGCAGCTTAAACTTCTTCCTTCAGGACCATTGGTTCTTGCTCAAATGCACCTCTTGCAGTGGCTGAATGTTGACTAGTTCTTTTTGGTACCATAACTCTGTGTATTTTTTCCATCATCTTTTGATGCTTACTGCATTGTACAATATTTTACCCATCTTTCAATATTGCAATATGAGGTTGAATTTTTAAAATGAAAATAGATGCAGAAAACCTCAACAAAATCCAATAATATATTAAAAAAGTAAACACCATGATCAAGTGGGATTCATACCAGATTCATCATTAGAAAAACTATCAATATAATCCACCACATAAACAAAACAAAAAGTAAGAACCACATGAGCATATTAATCAGCACAGAAAACACATTTGACAATATCCAGCACCTACTCCTAATAAAAACACTCAATAAAATTGGGAGAGTGGAGAATTTCTCAGGATAATAAAGGCACTGTATGAAAATCCAATAGCTAACATTCTACTCATTGAAGAAAAACTGAACGCATTTCCCCTGAAAATAGGAACCAGACAAAGATGGCCCCTATCACCACTCTTAATCAACATTGTGCTAGAAGTCTTAACTGGAGTCATTAGAGAGGAAAAAAGAAATCCTAAGAATTGTTCTAGCCTAATAGGATGGATTTTTCTCTTTATTATAATTATATTAAAGAGTTTAAAATTGGCATTATTTATTCCTTAAATAAATGGAAGATTTTACAGTGAAACTATCTGTGTGTAAAGATTCTTTGTGTGGATATTTTAACTTACAGTATAACATTTTAAATAGATATTGGACCATTCATAGTTTCTATTTCTTGTTGTGTCAAATTTAGCAACTTGGGTTTAAGAAATGTTTTTGTCCATTTCACCCACAGTTTTAATTCATTTGGTAAAATCTGATTTTTCCCCTTATTAAGTAATCAGTACATGTGAAATCCATACTAATGTGCCAAGTTTCATCCCTGATATTGTCCTTTGTGCATTCTCTTTTCTGTGGTTTTCATTTGTTCAGACTTGCCAAAAGTGTAATCAATATTAATCAATATCTATTCCCTGAAAGAACTAACTTTGGACCTTGCTGGTTTCTTTTCCCTATTTTATATCTGTTTTTCTCTTTATTGATTTAAGCTTGTATATTTATTATTTCCTTCATTTTGCTTCTGTGGGTCTAAATTGTTATTGTTTTTCTAACTCATTGAAATGGAAGCTTGAATGGCATCTTTGGTGGCAGTCTTTCAAATACACGTTTAAGACTATGAATTTACCCCTGCATGCCACCAGATGGTCTGCCAGAGAAAGGTGAAGCTGCTTGTTCCTATAAAGGTTTATCATCTCAGAACTCCTATATAGCAGTCCTACTTTACTCTGTTCCACAGGTCGCTACGAGTCAAAGTCCACAAGAAGACAGTTTCTTTTTTTGTTTATCCTTGAAGTATTAGTAGACACTTGGTGCATAATATATGGTATCACAATATAGTACCTCTTACATTCCTTCTCTCTCTCTCTCTCCCTCTCTCTTCCATTGTCATCGAGTCAATTCTGGGTCATAGCAAACCTGTATGACAGGGTAGATCTGCTCCACCTGGGTTTCTGAGATTGTAACTCTTTACAGGAGTAAAATGCTTCATCTTTTCCTGCAGCATAGCTGATGGTTTTGAACTTCTGACCTTTACCTTAACAGTCCGAAGCATAACCACCTGCTAATGTTAGTATCTAAAAAATTAATGGAGTCCTTCCTTAGCTCCATATCTATTGGCTGAGCACACTCTATGGCTAGGTATTGACTGTAGAGAGAGCTCCATAGAAGGACTGTTGGTACTATTTGGTGGAGCAGAGGAGTCACTGCCATTTATGCCCACATCACTTCCTCTTTGTCAGCTTCCACTTTATACCTGAAAAATAGGGATAATACCCTAAACCTTCTAGAGTTGTTTCAGGAGACCTCAAGGAACCCTGGTGGCATAATGGTTAAAGGGTTGGACTGCTAACCAGAGTGTCTGTGATTGCAACCCACTAGTGAGTTCGTGGGAGAAACGACCTCGCAGTGTGCTCTCACATAGACTAAAGCCTAGGAAACCTGTGGATAGTTCTACTCTATCCTATAAGATCATTATGAGCCAGAATCCCCTGAACAGTGTACCACAACATGGAGACAGACCTCTGCTCAGTTGCACAAAAGTTTTGGTTTTCAACATTCAATAACCTTTAACTAAGCTCTAAGCTCTGTGTGGCAAGAAACACAAAGCTAGATAAATAAGACCCAACCATGCCTCTCCAAAGATTTCCAGAGCAAAGAGAGGGTTGGGACCAGTCTCATGTCAGGCGACAATGGTAATCTGTACAAAGCTCACTTAAAAAAATTAATGATACATTTTCTCTTAAGCTAATTCAGCTTTACTTCCCCAACTCCTTTTCTATATGTCCAGAACATCTTCCCAAATCCTGTGTGGTGAGATGGCGAAGACCCTTGCTGTGTAATGACTGTGTGATTCATAAGAGTTACTCCTGTTAAAGGGTTCCATTAAACACCAAGACTCCAATCGACCACTTTAGATCAAAAGGCATAAAAAAGCATTTATGAGTTTCTTTGAGAGGATTCAGACGATCCTAGTAAACATTTCTGTGCTATGTGAAGATCAGTCTTGAGCCAGATAATTATTGTTTACTAAAATATTTAGAAATACTGTGATGCGCTTAGAGTTTCACATCATTGGAATTGAAGGGAAAGAAAGGTATAGATGTGAGATGCCCCCAAAACAAACCTGGGATTGTTGGATCTAAAAAAAGCTTTATGTCCATACTGCAACTGACACCACCAGGAGGAAGGCATGGGGCCAATATTTCTATGAGAGGAGAGCCATTGAGTTCTACTCAAATCGCACATTTATTCACCTAGCCTATACTTAGTGGGTGCCCACTGGATTCCAGGATCTGTGCTAGGTGCTCAGGATAAAACAGGGAGTCAACAGCAACCATCCCTGACTTCAGGGAGATTTCCGTCTGAGCTGGAGAAAAGCAAAATAATTAAATGCAAAAGGAAAAGGTACATATCACAAAAAAATAGCCCTAATTAGTCCTAGGAGTCCCTGAGTGACTCCCATGGCTAACTTCTATTGAGAATCAACAAGTTGCTGACTGGAATCTACCTGCAGGCACCTCCGAAAACAGTCACGACCTGAAACATGATACGGGGCAGAGTGCTGCTCTGACACACATGGGGTTATCATGAGTTGAAATGAGCAAAAAGGGGAACTTCTTTGACTTTATTTTCTTTGTGGAATTATTCCAGAAGGGGAGGTACCTGGTTCTTGAGTTCACTGTTTGAACTGAAATCCTATAGGAGTTTAGGAGATCAAGCTATCAAGGAGAAGAGGCTTCCCTGTGCAGGGCACAGCAAGGTTCAGAGGTGCAAGAGGGCCTGAAATACTGGCTAAAGTGTATGGAGCTTAGGGGATTGGATAAGTGAGAAGAATATTAAGAATATTAAGTTGATTCCAGCTCATAGTGACCCTCCATTGGCTGGTGGGTTTGAACCACTGACCTTTGGCTAGCAGTCTAGCACCTAATCCACAGTGCGATAAGAAAGGAAAGGCAGAAGTCAAATCATCTGAGATGTTGTTGAATTTTAGTCTTTTTAAATGGCACTGAGAAATCACATATATTTTAAACCTTCCTGGTTCCATGGGTAGTGATATAGTGATGGAGTCATAAGGAGTCCAGGTGGCATTGCTGGTGAGAGGTTGACCTCATAGCCACAAGGTCAGTGGTTAAAACCTACCAGTTCTCTGCTGGAAAAAGACGAGACTGCTCACACAGAGATTTACAAAATTTCATAGGGTCACTGGGTTGCAATTAACTCAAGGGTTGTGCGTTTTTTTGTAATGTGGTCTTATTGCTTTCAGAGCCCAAATACCTATTGAGTCATATGGTCGTCTGAAGAGATGATCCAGCCACTTGGTGTCAGCAGAGGGGAGGAATGGTAGTCTGTCCATTATGTTTCAGGAGGAAGTGAAAAACATGGTTTTAAAACTAAGTCCTTCATCTTCCTTTTGCAAGAGGCGAATGAGTGTGTTTTAGATGGAACAGAAAGCCAACGCACACAATGATTTAATATCTTAAACTATTGAATTGGATATGTGAATTATGTCTATAAAATTGTTTAAAATATTTTCAAAAGTGCTGACAACCTTTAGCTACAGTGATGTAGATCTGTAAAATGAAAGCCATAATTAGAGCCTGTAATCTCTTCTTCTTAAAGATAGCCAGGGCTCTGAAATGCAGAAATATCATTCATCTGCTTGTTTACTCTGCACAATCACTCTTAAAAGCATTGTGTAACTCAAATACCTGGACATTCTTGTCTAAAAGCGCCCTAGCTCTTCTATTATTTCACTAACTACTGAGAATTTGCCTGATTTTCTTACTATAAATAAAACTTTATTATCATATGGCTTTGGGGGAAAGTGCATGAACTATTCCCCATGAATGTGTTTTAAAGTACACGAGGAAGATGGTATGCTATTTATGAAAAGGAGTGATAGGTCTAGAGTTGGATGAAACTAGACTTACCTACACAGACCTGGACTTGAATTCCTTCCAGACCATTCTTCGATGTGTAAGCTCGTATAAAGCTTTTTGCATTGCTATTTGATTTTTTGTTTTTGTTGGTTGTATAATGTTTCTTAATGCCCACACCCAAATTTCTTCAATTATAAAACGAGCGTGTGAATATCTGTGGCTTGTGATGGTGGTGGGAAAACAAACACACACAAGTCACGTTCTTTACTCAAACCTATATTTGTGTCTCTAAAACAGTTGCTATTTGTTCCTCCATTCTCACCACCAAGCAGTAAGCATTTATCTTTAACACAAGCTCTGAAAAGGGAAACAAAGCCAACTTTTGCATGGAGTGGTGATTCTTTTTGAGAGGACAAAATTTCCTAGAGACTCAATTCTGTTGTCCTTGAAGCACTTTGGGTTTATAAAATATCAACCCAAGTGCCCTGGGTCATGTCCTAAAACCCTTTTCCTATCTCGGCCTGGATTGGCCTCTGATGCTGTCCCAAGGCCCTAACTAAAACGGCCTCTTTATTAGATGTTCTGCTTGGTGGGTTAATTGTTTCTTGTACCATCCCCTGGGCATTCATGGATTCACTGCTATTATGAGAGTAGGAAGCCTCATCTTGCTCCCACAGAAGTGGTTACCAGTTTTGAACTGTGGACCTTGGGGATCACAGCCCAACATGTAGCCACTACACCACCAGGGCTCTAGTGGATTCACTGCTTTTAGAATTTACCAAAATATTTTTTTAAACCATTTTATTGGGGGCTCATACAACTCTTATCACAATCCACACATACATACATCCATTGTCTCAAGCGTATTTGTACATATGTTGCCATCATCATTTTCAAAGCATTTTCTTTCTGCTTGAGCCCTTGGTATCAACTTCTCATTTTCCCCCTCCCTTCCTTCCTCCCTCATGAACCCTTGATAATTTATAAATTATTATTATTTTGTCGTGTCTTGCACTATCTGCCTTTTAAAGCTGAACTGCTGGGTGTTCGTTTAATAGCCATGTTTTGACACATTAAAACTTGAAGCCAGGGAAGGAATTTTATTAATTTTCAAAGGGCAAATTGTATCAATTACCCTGAATTGGGTGACGGCCGGCCTACTTTCATGTTCCTTTCAGTTTCCAATGGTGTGACAATAAGGTGGCAGTCAGTGAAGTCAAACGCACTTCAGACTGATAAGACTGTGCGCTCGCTCCACAGCGGAGGCGGAGGACTTTGGAAGATAAAACTCTTAGATCCAGAAGGAGAAGCGCGCCTGGCCTCGCCTCCTTCCCTCGCCTAACCACACACCATCCTGTAATTAGCCGAGCAAGTCAATCTGAGCGAGACAAATCACTAGCTTTCCATGAACTAATGATATTTCTGTTGCTCACCACTAAGGGTACACTGATGTCCATTTCTAAGCCAGAAAACAAAGAATGGTGGTTTGTGCCTCCCTCCCCACCTCCCCCAGAAAAGTGGAAGTGGCGGTTTTCCAAGGAGGGAGCCTGGTGCGCAGAGGAAAAGGACAGGAAGGGTTCCTTGGAAGCCTGGGGGACTTGGAGTTCCGCACACAGTGTCAGTGAGCCCAAGGGGGTCAGAGGGTGGTGGTGGTGGAGGGGGCAGGGAGGAGACTGGGTACACAACGTGATACCTCTTGGAAGCGAGCGACACCCTGGCACCATCCCTAGAACTTCGCGGAGAGGCTCGGCTCCCCAGCGCCCGGGTGGGTCCCGCAACTCCCACCTCTTTGCTCCCAGCTTCTCCTCCCTGGCTTCTCGCCCGCGATCCCACGCCTAAGACGTCTTCTAGCCGCGG
>NW_022111368.1:22113238-22117886 GCF_000313985.2 Echinops telfairi | reverse complement strand
GCCGGCTCGAAGCTGCGAGCGCACCCTCTGGCTGCGGAGACCAGGCACTGGCCGTGGTGGTGGCGGAGGCGACGGGCGGTCCCTGCTTGTCCCTCACCTCCCAGGGTTGAGCGGGCAGCGCTGCCCCTGCGTGATGCGCTGAGCGCGCCGCACACCGAGCGCTGGGCCCCTTGGCTGCCCCGACAGTGGACCCCATGGAGACCATGGGCACCGGGCGGAGTCCCCGGCCGCTGGCGCCACTGCTGCTCCTGCTGCTCCTCCAGGTGGCCTGGCCGCCAGGGGCCCTGGCGGAGACCCTGCAGGGCGCGCCCAGGACTCTGGGCACCAGCTCGAGCTCGCCCAGCCCTGCGAGCGTCGTGGCGCCCGGAACGACACCTTTCGAGGAGAGTCGGCTACCGGTGTTCACCCTGGATTACCCCCATGTGCAGATCCCCTTCGAGATCACCTTGTGGATCCTGCTGGCGTCGCTGGCCAAGATCGGTGAGCGAGCTGGGCTGACCCCACTTGGTGGGGAATGGGGTGGTCTGAGGAGGAGGACCGAAGAGTTTTGTGTTGGGGTCAGCAAGTTGACCTCTAGGTCTTGGCCATCTCTCCCTGGACCGAGACAGGGGGTGACTTAGAGAGCGGGTTCTACTGGTCCAAAGGGATTCCAGGGAGGGGCAGCTTCATGCTCTGCTTCTTAAGAGGACTAGCTGTGACCTGGCCCTACAGAAGCAGCCCTTGGAAACTAGTGATTTGTGGCTCTCCCTACTTCGAATGATCTGTCTGACACCCGAATGCTGAAGTTGAGACCTGTTTACTGAGGGAGGAGGCCAGTGGGGCGAATTTCATCAGTCTCACCTGAGAGAGGTGCAGGGCGAGCTCTCAGGTGAACACTTTTGCGGTCCTGGATGCTTGAGGAGAGAGAAGCACTTTGGCAGTCACAGGGACCCTGCTCTGTGAGGCTGGCTAATGAACTAGTGCATGGAAAGGGACACCTGAGTGCCTGCAACCTGAACAGGAATGCCCTGCCTCCTCCTTCTTTGGGGCTGAGGCAGTCACTGCCCAGGAAGCGTTTTTTTTTTTTCTTCTTCTTTCCCTAAAGAGGTGACTGAAGTGAGATGCATTTTTAAAAATAATTAACCTATTTTTCAAAACACCTCTAACTCTCATTCAAACAGGAAGACCAAGTACCTCCTTTTTCATCTTCACTCCCGCCCCCGAGCAAACTTTTATATTATGATCTTTGTGCCTTAATGTATTTTTATTCATATTTTCAGATATTTGCATTTCTATTACAATCTATCAGTTGAATGGAATCATTTAGAAAAATTCATTACTCCAAAGGAATTCCTACCTTGTATGCATTTATCCTTTGATAATAGGACAGGGTGAGGCAGGATCCCATAAAGAAGGGAGCGACACATTGCCTGTCCTCCAGGAAGGAGTTTATTGATGCGTAGGAGAGATAGAGTACCCACCTGTGATTATAATACAGGAATGAACGGGCTAAGTAGGGTGAGGAGGTGAGAGTGCATAATATGGCTGAGAGGCAGGGATCACTTCTTTGTGGAGAGCACACATTGAAACTGGGTTTACAAAGATAACTAGGATATGTGGTCGTTTGGAAATGAGAGGGAACAATATTTCAGACAGGAATAAACAAAATTTTACTCCACTGGGAGGAAAGCATGCTTGTTGGTGGTAAACCTGAAGTGCACCTTCAATGTCAGGAAAATTAATTAGCTTCTTTGAGTGGTGACCAAAGGAGGTCCATAATATTTAATTACTGTCAGTCTGTAATTGCCTGGATTTTGACATGGTTCTGTCAGTTGAATGTTCTAATGGTACCTGAGAAATAAGATAATAGGATAAAGGAATAGGAAATGGACTTCCTCATATATCAAGTAAATATGCACATTTAAATAATTCCCTGTCTATAATAATAAACTCAGATGCCATCTCTTCAGGTAGTTCTTACAACAGCAAAGAATATAGGAAAACTCACTGCTGACTCACAGCAATTCACCCCCTCAACCCCACCCCCCATTATACACACATACACACACACACACACACACACACACAGAGGAAAACTCACTGTTGACTCACAGAAATTCACCCCCCCAACCCCCAACCCCATTAGACACACACACACACACACACACACACACACACACACACACACACTGTAACTGTTTATGGGAGTAGATAAGCCCAGTCTTTCTCCCACAGAGCTGCTGGTGGTTTCAAACTGCTGACCATGTGGATCGCATCCCAACTCATAAGCATAAGTCCCTTAGTTCATAAGAGTGGCAACCGAAGCTCAGAGAGTTCCCATGCGTTGCCCACCTGTACACCAAGAGAAGGTGCCAGAGCCAGCCCTCCTATTCTCGCATTTAAACCCTCTCTCTCTTATTCTCTCCAAGCCTCCAGCCTGGTTCTCAAGGAGGACTGGCTTGTGCCCGGGTTTCCATCTCTGCTTCTTTGTTGCCATTTCCATGCCACTACAGTTCTGTCTTCTGTTCATTATTCTTGATTATCTTAATCTGATTAATTGCATTAATAGCAGCCGCTAGTAACCATTTAAGTTCATTATCTCACATTTTCTAAACAACCATCAAAAGCAGGTATGATTACCCCCACCCCCACCCTGTTTCAGAAAAAGGAAATGGAGAAAGGAGGAGATTAACTTGCTTGTGGGTGGTGAGCCAGGATCCCACCCAGGTCTGTCTGAGACCTGTTTTTTCTCTCCCCGCTGCATCTGTCCCGGATGCTTGTTCTATGGCGAGGACTAAGTGAGAATGGACGTGTACAGTGTTCTTAGAATGACGCGAGTCACGTGGCAAGCCCTAGATGGTGACTGGCATCTTCACTAGCAATGGCTGTGGTCATAACAGGAGCAGGAGTGTGCTGAGCAAGTGTGCTGAGTCGGGCACTCCCCTGCCTTTTCCACTGGCCAGGGCTGCCTCCCATGTCTCCTCGCTTGTGTCTCACTCAGGGTTCGCCTGCTGTGGGCTGCCTTTTCTTACTGGATCTCTTGGCGACCTTCATTGATTCATTGTACTTAGTAGTATTTTGTTGAAAGGCATCTGTGCTTGTGTAGAGATTTCACCGGGTGGATTTTTTACTTTAAAAATGCACAACTTACTTTGTTGTTGCTTAAAACATACACAGCAAAACACTCATTCAAGTTTCTCCACGCACAGTGCAGTGACACTGATGACGATCTTTGAGTTGGGCCAGCACTCTCGCCCATCAATGTCAACTCACCGCCCTGAAATGTCCTCGCAAGTGTAGTTATTGCCCTTTTAGCAGTCTCCTTACACCAATTGTGACACCAGGGGGTGTCAAAATGTTTGTTGAAAAATGGAATGAAGTGAAAAATGGCATTTTCCTGGCAACGATTGGAAACTCCCTGGTGTTCCCTGGCCCACTTCTGTTCTACTTGTCACCGTTGCTGGCCTGTTCTTAGACTGACTGTGATTCACTATGTGCTGTCCTATGGTGCTGGTCCACCTGCTTCCTGCGCATTCTGAACGTCTTCTGCTTCTATTTACTGTTTCCTCTGAACTCCTCACACCTGAGGAGACAGGTCTGGGCTGGGGGTTCCTTCCTTCTGGCCAGAGTGCCCTTAGAGCAGCCAAGTGGGGACTACCATGGATGGAGCCAGTGTTGTTTTAGAATCTAAAAGCCAGTACTTAGAGTATCTCTGTAGGTATTTCCTGTCTGTAGCTCAGCACTGTCCTCATGCTGCAACTCTGTTTCTAAATTATCTGGAATTGCCAAGAGATCTCTTCCCCTGTTCAAGGTCCCAGTCTCTTGGAACTCTGAGCTTTCTGTTTGGCTTTGGAGGGAGGTTGCTTGGTAGTATGGGACGTTCTTACAACTCATGAACAGTCATCAAGTCATCTGGATTCAATTTTAACGTTGGCATTGGTGAAGACATTATTAATGAGACTTGGTGGCACTGTGGGTTGGGTCTTGGTCTGCTAACCACAAGGCCGGTGGTTCAAATGGACCAGCAACTCTGAGGGAGAAATAGGAGGCTGCCTGCTTTAATACACACACACACACACACACACACACACACACACATACACACACATATATTCGTAGAGGCTTTATTTAGGGTCGCTGTGATTTGGAATTGACTGAGGGCAGTGGGTTTGTATTTTGGACATTATGTGACTTGATTTGCTAGTATTTAGGAAAGGGAATGAATTGAGCTACTCCTGAGGTATGAGGTAACCGAAAGGTTAATTAATGCAAGATGCATAGTGTATATTTAAGATGCTTTTATGACATGTGTCTATTAGACTTGAACTTATTTGTCCCAGAGAACATGGCGAAACCATTAGCAGAGATGAATCTAAACAAGGATAGCAGGCTGCTCAAGACTGAAGGTGCTTAATGACATTTGTGAAAGGTTCAAATAATACCTAATGATGACTTCTGAATAGTTTTCAAGATGACAGAGCAACCTGATTTTTTTTAATAGTACAATCAGAGGTGAGAAAGTCTATCTTTTTAGTGTGATATTAAAGAATTTATTGCTTTAACGATACCTTTCTTGAAGTATTGAAGGATTTGATTTGTCATTGCTTTACCTGATTATCAGGGGGAATCCACTTTCTCGTTATTTGGTCAAGGAAACAGTTCTGTAGTT
>NW_022111368.1:22081188-22109743 GCF_000313985.2 Echinops telfairi | reverse complement strand
TATAAATATATGTGTAAGAGAAAGAGCTGTGTATCAAGAAGTTTTATATATAAGGAAAACATCCCAGCCAAGTCCAACTCAAGTCCGTAAGTCAGATACTAGTCCATAAGTCCCTCTTCAGACTCATGCAGAGACAAGCAATGATGCAGAATGCAAGAATATCAGAGCTGGTGGTTGCAAGGTTTTATGGATCCAATGGCAGTGGACATCTCCAGCGCTCTGGCTAGTATCAAGACAGAGGGAGGGGAAGTTCCCAGGGCCCTCCTTATAAGAAGGCCACGCCCACAAGGAAGCAACATCAGGCTGACTGGTTGAATACCACGCCTACACTTTCATATATCTTCAAGTTGACATGAAGTCATGGAACGACGACACCATGCCCCCTTTCTTTTTTCCATATCATTTTCCCTACGTTAGGTTAAAAATGTTAAAAAAACAAACTTACTGCCATAGAGTAAATTATTTCCATTTCCCTCTCTCCTGCTGCTCTGGAATTCAGAACAGTGGTGGAATTCAAATAACTTAACAACTGGTTTACTGCCCTAATGACTACTTTAAGTATTAAAAATGATATACTGAAAGGTAGTCTATTGTTCCATATAGTTAATACTTAAATAAGAACAGTAAAAGAGGGGCACAAAACTAGATTTTGTTATAAGAGCTTTAGAATGTTAATGAAAGCATATTAAATAATACCTGCCTGAAAAACAATAAAGCTGCTATTGTAGAGATTTCCATATTGCTTCTTGATTGGCATCCTCACTTGCAATATTGTTCAGTGTCATCCACGCATCATCGATGGTGTGATTTATCCTTATTCATCTTTTCACTGTAATATTAGAATCCTTTAGAGGTAGGTGATAGTGAATGAACAAAGGAGCCATAATCTACCTCTGAAAGCACTAGTCATTGTGTTCTGTCCCCATAGCTCAGGGACCTGAGGCAGCAGGGGGACAGCACTGGCTCAGGGACAGGCTTGCATCTTCACAGCATGGTTCCTGGATTAAAGCCCACTGTGGATCTATGGAAAACAACAAAAACAACAGGCGGCTTCTCTTCTCTGAACATATTATGTTCATCTTTGAAATACTCCTTTTCTCGTCTCCTGAACTTAAAACAATTGTTCTGACAATATTTTTAGCTCTTGGATCACTTTCAGGAATTGTATAAGTCACTCATAATACCTCATGGAAATTTGGGGCATAGCGTTGCACTGAAACGAATGACAGTGTGTCACCTTCTGGTTGTTTGTCACTTGTTCCCTTTCCATTATTTGTTTATTTACTAAAGTAACCAACACAAAGGAACAAAAATGTAGTATTTTATGAGACTTCTAATAAGTTTTATGAAATGAATAAATAAACACTACAAAGCTTAGTTCTGTCTATTTAGATTGATGGATTGGATATTACTACGGGCTCTTATAATTCTTGTTGTGCAGAGAAACATTAAAAAAGAGTAAGAATTGTAAATTTGTGATTTCCACATTGGGTGGCTCCCTATCTGCCTATTTTAGGGAGAAATCTGATTACAAGTGCCATTTTAACAACTGGCTCACCAAACCCAACAAAACCTTACGAAGAACTAGTTCTGCTGAACTGGTGAGAACTGGGGGGAGCCAGCTGAATCCCCCTACGGGTTCAGGGACTTGTACTCTTACTATTTTAAGAACAACAGAGAGCACTGTGGTCAGTGGAGGCTTCTCCCCTGGTGTCCAGACGATCCTGGGTTTGAAATATGCTACCTTAGAGTTTCTTATGCGCCTGAATTTCAGGTATTCTGATATCTGTATTTTGTCATTTCCCTCAGTCTGTTTCTTATTGTCATGCATAGCTTTCCTGAGACCTTGGCAGTCTGGCTGGTGAGCCTGACACTGGTAAAGAGTGAACTCATGGTTTTTACTTATGATTATTTGAGTCACATCACATGTTAAGACTTTGAAGGAAAGATGTTTCTGATGTCATGTGCTTTCTACTCTGCCATTTACTGATTTGCAATAAGCTTTATATATATATGTATGTATGTATGTATATACATACATATATGTGTATATGTATATATATATACACACACATACATATATACATATTCCTGAAGATTTCATATCCTTCCATTTTGCCAGGCATATTTTTTTCTCTTTTCTTTATGAAAGGGGATCTCATCAATTTTCTAATGATCAATTCAGATGCCTTCTTGGGAAGTGACCTTGTAGCATTTATCACTGTAGTTCTACCTCAGAAATGTCATCATAACTTTCTTAGTGGATATCAGGTAAATGCTCACCAGTTGAAAAATTTGTATTTTGCACCAACTGTACCAATGAAAACAATAATTATCTTTAATGGGATACTTCATGCTTTACAGCAGTATTTCATAGATCTTGAAGATCTGAGAAGTATACAAATAATCTTTTGTATAAAATTGTTTGTTCATTGTAGGATTAAAAAAATGCACCAGAAATAGTTTGCAAAGATTTTGATTGATAATAACCTTGTTATAATGGTTCTAATGCTATTTGGTTTAATTGTGTCTTCTTAAATCAATTTTGGTTATCTACATTTTTCTGGAAAATTCTTATTTTTGTTTATATCTTCAAATTGGCAGAAAGTTCTCTTTATGATCTATTAAATCTCCATTTTAATCTTCATTTATGTTTGCCTTTTTACTTTCAACCTTGTTATTTTTATCTCTTTTTCACTTTAATTAAAAATCTCTAAAATGTATTTCTTTATTACTTTTAAAAATAATTAAATTTTGGTTGGTTGTACATTTATTAATTTGGGTTGTACCATTTATTAATGTCCTATTTCCTGTGAATTTACTATTCTAACTTATTTTTAAATATTTGAATTAGAAACTTTGTTCACTTATGATTAAAGTTACTTGTTTTCTAATCTGTCCACTTCCACCTTGTAAGTAGAAGCCCTGGTGGTGCAGTGGTGAAGCTCTTGGCTGCTAATTGAAAGGTTAGCAATTTAAGCCTACCAGGAAGCTTCACGGTTATATGTAGATGTGTATATGGCCTATAAACATAATTTAAGATTACAAATCAGGAATCTTACGGGGCCGTTCTTCCCTGTCCTGCAGGGTCACTGTGAGTTGGAGCCAACTCACCAGCACACAACAAATTTATGCGAGAAACCGACTGCCGAAAACAAGCAAACAAAACCTATGGTTGAAACCATAATATATTTTATTTTTAATACTTTTAATGATAAATATCTTTATGAGCTCCTGAGCTCTAAAACGGACATGGATTTATGCTAACGTGACATCAGTCTGGTTGGGATGGACACAATGGTGCTATAGAAGCAAGGTTGATGATACTTTGTCTCATATTCTGTGCACCTGTTCCTGAAAAAGGACATCGTGCTTGATAAAATAGAGGGTCAGGGGCAATGGATTGATACAGGGTCTCCCATACTGTGTTCCCACAGAACACCAACTGTGAGGAGAAGGCATGCCGTGTTTTGTACTGTAGCACTGAATGTCCCTATGAGTCAGAAACAACTCGACGGCCCCTACCCACAACAACGGCAACAATCGCAACAATGGTTGACATTACTAACCTAACACCTAAGAAACCATTTTTTCTTAATCAATTTCCCAATAGTATGGACCGTTCTCATTCAATTAAAAGCTATGATACATTGTACACTTCAAAATATGATACATAAAAAAATCTATTCATGATATTCATAGCTGACACAAATGTATTTTATCAATGGTAATAATAACAAAAAAGGAAATGATAAAGAAAAATTAATGCATCAGATTATTTACTACTGTGTTAATAGTGAGCTAACTGTACCTTTTCTGAAAGGAGAGTTTGACACAACATGCCAGTGATTTAACTACATAGATGGCTGCGTGGTGGATTTCCTATCAGAATCTTTAGCCTGGAGTTCATAAAACGCTCAGTTCAAGTATTAAAAGTTTTATAAACTTTGAAACTCAGAATATCTAGTTTGTTAAATCAGAGAAAACAAGTCAGAGAAATGCCTCTTGAAATGAAATAGGGTTATTAAAAGAAACTTTTCTGGAAGAAGAATTCTCATGATCCAAATGAATATAGCTTGGAGAAATAACAGTATACACATTTACAGTTAGAAATATGCCTATCTATCTTGCTTTAATTATTTTGTAAATCTTTGATATACAAAGCTTTCACTTTTATTCAGTTATTCAGTTCCATGTATTTTTAATTGCCCTTGTAATTTTTTCTTTAAGCCAATTATACCTTTTAGTTAATAAACACATGACGTTTGTGATTGCTTTTGTATTTTATTAATGTTTTATTGTGGTTTGGCGGCATGGTGTAGTCTTCATGGCATGGGGCTTGGGGATTGGCTGAGACAGCCTCTGTCGCTTATTTGGCTATTTTAGAATTTTTTTCTATGTATACCTGAAAAAGAATACATACTCTCTATTTGTTGGGTGCTGTGTTTTATATATAGACTAGCACATACAGATTAGAACAAAATTCTGAATGTAATGTTTAGATTATTAAAAGTCTTACCAACTTTTTGGCTTCTTTTTCCCATTTTGAAGTTTATTAAAATTGGTTTCTAGGATTATAGGAGTTAATCACTGCTTTTAATTTTGTCAAATTTTAATATATATTTTGATACTATGTTATCAGCTATACACTGGATCGATATTGTTCTATCTTCTATGTGAATTATACCTTGAGTTATTACCTTCTTTGTTCCAACAATTCTTTGTGCTTCAAAGTCAGTTTTAGCAAATCGTCTATTGTTATTCAATGATAAAGTCGATTTGCACATATGAATATGTCTTTGTCCATATATGTGCTTCCTACATCCCTCCTTTCCATGTACATCTTTCCCCATACCCTCTGACAAATCATTTTCTTTTAACAACATCTCATTAAACCATGTGTAACATGATTTTGTATCCCTCCTTAAAAATTTGAAATCCCTGTCTTTAAAAAGACTTTAATCCTTTTATATTTGTTGTAGTAACACATTTATTATTATTTGGTTTTCTATTTATTGTACTTTTACAATAAAATCCTTGGGATTATTTTCATTTCTTGTCTTACTTTTTATTGGCTCATATTTTTCTCTTGTATGCACTACTATCCATTCTCAATCTAAAACTTTTATGGTCATTCACAAATCTTTAATATGATTATCTGATTTAATAAAAGTAGAAACAGACTGACTGTCTCAGATTCCAGGTACATTTGACCCCCTATGTTTTAGTCATGTGATCTTGAATGAGTTACTGAAACCCTCAGGGCTTAGTTATCTTAGTGGCAAACTAGCATCAATGAAAGTATCACAGCATATGGTCTTATGGGAATTAAAGTAGCTAACACATAAGAAGTATGAAAAATATCTGGGATTTAGTTATCATAGTATTTGCTATTTTTATTAGTAGTAATATCTTCTTTATGAATACTGCAATAACTTTAAATTTTCCATAGCTGCTGTGTCTTTGTTTCATTATTACGTTTTTTGTCTTGTAATTTAGATCTTATTTGTATTAAACTTTTCACAAATTATGATTTTTAATAAGCATTTAAGTAGATTCACAAGCATGTTTACAAGGTTTTCTTCATTGTCAGTTCTACAACCTTCCCTATAGAAAGTTCTACAGTTAGTGCTGCAACCTTTCTTTTAACTGAAATATGCTCTTTAGTCAATACTTTAGGGAAGACCTAAGAATGGTATATTCCCTTGATTTTTAAAAAATATATATTTCTTTTTATTTACTGTTGAATAATTATATGTCTTGGTACTGATTGATAACCTTTTAGGAATTTTGTGGTTTGGCCAGAGTATCACTTATCACTTAGATGATGCCCTTTTATTAATTTTTCTCTTTTTACTGACTCTAGCCCTGATGGCATAGTGGTTACCATTGGGATGCTATCCACCAGGTCAGGGGTTTGAAACCACCAGCTGCTCCTTGGGAGAAAGACTGAGATTTTTACTCCTGGGAGCTGGAATGGTCTCAGGAAACACAGGGACAGGCCTGCCCATGTCCTAGAGCATCGCTCTGAGTCAGAATTGACTCAATGGCTGTGACTGTTTTGTTACTGAGGAGACTTGTTCGGTCACTCGCATTACCCTTTGGAATTAATATGACCTTTTTCTCTAGTTACATGTAACATAGTTTGTGGTAAAGTGGGCTAAGTGTGGGGCTGCTAAACAAAACGTTGATGGTTTGAGCCCAAGAGAAGGCTGTCTGTACCCATCACAATGTCAGAGTCTCAGGAGCCTTACAGGGCCGTTCTGCCCTGTCCTACGATGATAGAACTTCGTGAGCTGGATTCCATTAGACAGTAGTGGTTAACATACTTCTAGCATTCTCCAATTTCCTTGGTATGTCCAGGTACAGACTCATTTTTCTTACTTGGAACTTGTGATTCCACATTGCTTAAAAATTGTTTCACTTTTTCATATCTTTCCCTCTGTATGCTACTTGTTGGTGAATTTATCAGCTATGTTTCTACTTCTCCAAATCATTTTTGTGTGCTGCTAAGGGGTATTTTACCTATATATTGGATATTTACTCTCAGCTATTATATTTTTGTTTATTTTGGGTTCTTTTTCTAATTAATCTCTTTTTATTCAGATTTTTCTGTTTTTTTCTTTTGTTTTGATTTTGTCGGTTCCTCCCTGGATCTCTTTCCTCATTTAAACTATAGTCATTTTCTGGGCACTTAGATGGTTCACTTATTTCAGTTCCTGGCTGCTATTTTTCTTATCACGTCTACTGGTTTCTATTCTGTTTTCAATGTTGATTGCTTCGTTTAGTTTTCCTAGATCATTGAGCTACTCTAAATATAGCTCTCATACCCTAAATAGACCTGAAGTTTTATACTTCATAGGTAACTTTTTCCCTCAACTCTTGCTACAATGAATTGATACATTTCCTTGCATCCCCACCCCTGACCCCTCAGGGTTTTGCTATTTATTTATTTACTTTTCAAAACGTTCACATTTATTTTGCACAGAAAGAATCGTTTAAAAACAGGAATTTATGCAGACGTTCTTAATTCAATATTATATACACACACACACACACACACACAGGGACTAAGGTGCCCCTCACCCAAACCATGGTTTTGTGCCATCTGCATGTCAGATTGGATATTAAATAAGGAAGGCCGTCAAAGAAGTTTGTGCATTGGAATTATGGTGCTGATGAAGAAGATTGAAAGTACCACAGACTGCCCAAAGAGCAAACCTCAGTCTCTTGGACGCAGTCCAGTCAGAATGATCTTTGGAAGCAAGGACAAGAAGACTTTGTCTCGTGTGCTTTGACATGTTGTCAGGAGAGACCGTCCCTGGAGGAAAAGGACAGCCTGCTTGGTAAAGCAGAGGGACAATGAAAAAGAGAAGGGCTCGATGACATGGCTGGACACCGTGGCTCCAGCACTGAGCTCAAGCCTAACAGTGATTGTGTAGATGGTGCTGGGCTGGGCCGTGGTTCATTCGATTGTACATGGCGGTGCTGCGGTTGGCACTGACTTGACAGGACCCGACCACGACGGTGACAGAGAGGTGACGCACGAAGCTGCTAAGCAAACTGTTGGTGGCTCAAATTCACCAGGCTTGCCACAGGAGAAAGACGTAGCCGTGTGCTTCAATAAAGATTAACACTCAGGGCACAATGGATCGCTAGTCTTTTGAGTCACTTTGAGTCAGTGTTGACATGATGGCTTGAGTTTTTATTGTGATTCCAGTTCTGTCATTAGTGTGATCATGTGATCTGGGTAAGTGTTCACCTACCACCCCTTTGTGTTTGTTTAATTGGTAGACTTCGGGATTTACATCTGTCCCATCTCTTTGGCATTTACAGATGAGCTTCTCTGGGAGGGAGGAAATACTTTATAACAACAATTTTACAAAATAAACTTAAACCCAAAGAATCATGAGTAACTTTATGTGTAGACATGGGAGTGTGGTTATTATTATGGATATATGCAAAATTATAGGTTACACTCTTGCAATTACCTCATTGAAATGTTGTGATTCATAATAGGTACACCTCCTGCAACAATCTTGTACATTGTTCATCATAGTACAAGTTATTTCTAATCTTTATTTGAAAAAAAAATGTAGCTCTTGCTTGAAGATGACCCACATGCCCCTGCCCCTTCAACAACTCCAGGGGGGAGGGGTGGAGGTGCTCTATTACTCTAGGAGCTCTCAAGGACTCCAATAGCAGATGTTAAAGGTCGGTCAGTTCATGTCATCACTTAGTGTCAGCATGCAAAGGTTCACCAATGTGAAGTCAGAGGAGAAGAGTCACATTAACAATTATATTGAGAAGTTTAAGTTGAAAATGAGTCAGATTGCACATGACCCAGCCTCCGTGTGCAGGGAAAAATATCGAAGGATGTTTTGATTTACAGAATGTTTCTTAGAGAGTCACCGATTATTCAAATAACTCCCTTGCAATGTTTCTGCCACTGCATCACTGATAATTTGGCTACTCTCCCTTCCTGTTGTTTCCTAGGGATCCATGGACCAGGAAACCTGATCCATGTAATGAAAGCAAACAAGATCTTTTATTGTGTCATTGGAGGGTGGGTATGGGTGAGATTGAATAATCCCTCTATCCAAGTTTCTTTAATAAACTAATAATAGCTAACGGCTATGGAGCATTATTCTATGCTAGATACCTGCACTAAGTGCTTTATATTCATTGTCATCTTTGACCCTCATGGTAATTCTGAGCAGTAGATTCCATTATTAGCCTCAGTCTTAAAAATTAGATGAGGAAACAGGTTTGAGGAGCTTAGGTAACTTGTTCAAGGTATCACAGTGATTAAGTGGTAGAGGTCGCATTCAAGTCCATACAGACTGCATCAGCAGCTCATGTTCTTTATCACTCAGTTCCTGGCCCATGCATGTCATGTGCAGCCACACCTGCGTGTTGGTGCCTATTTGAGGGTTGCTATGAAGCTGAGCAGGTGTCAGCAAAACTTCCAGACTAAGGCAGACTAGGAGAAAAGGGCTGGAGATGTATTCCTGAAGATCAGCCAGCAATACTCTATAAGAATGACAATTTAATCTGCAACTGCACAGCGCCTGGTAGCCTTTTACCCTGTTGGGCTTGGTGCCATCATGAATCAAGGTCTGATTTCATGGCCGCTTTCAACAACTGCACATGGCTTACTCTGTTTTCCTGAAGTTATGGGCAAAGACGTTGAAGTTCCCAGCATCTATCTGTAGTTGATGAAACACCTCGATATGCCTGGCCTCACTCGCTGTTCACTGGGTGCCAGCAGCCTGCCTGGAATCTCTTGCATGACCTTGCTCGCCTCATTTGACAGTCTCATATTTTCATGCCAGGTCAGGCAGTAGTCACAATACCACCTCTGTTTGTTTCACAGGAGCATCTTGATGATGGACTCCATTAATATGTGTATGCAAATTGTGCCTCTAAAGTAAAATTAATGAAACTTCACAGCAACTCTAAATCAGGTAGGAGAGAAAGAACTAACAAATGAAAATGCAGACCTCCAGAAGTTTAAGAGATTTGTTCAAGGTTCTATAGTAGTATGAGTCAGAACTTGGGTCTAGAATCTTGATCTAGTCTTTTTCTACCACTTATACCTTAGGGAACATAACATTTTAATGTTTGGGGAATATGTATTTAATATGCTAGGGTTTACAGTGTTAGGGGTTCAAATCATATAACTTGGGCATATAATTGACACACATTAGGTCAAATAGCAACCCAAACAGATTTACAGGGGAAATATATTTCAATATTCCATACACATACATTTAAATACATACATGAAGATGCACATATACACACACAATGACATCACTAGGAACCAATCTCTATGAGGAAATGGCATTTGGCACGTACTAGATACTTACGAAGTATGAACACGTGTTGGACTAAATACATTTTGGAAAAGGTAACCCCAGATTAGATATTAGGAGAGTATGTTGTCTTCTTGCTAGCTGAAAGTTGGGTGGTTCAAACCCACTGGCTACTTCAAAAGGGAAAGATGATGCCGTCTGCTCTCATAAAGATTGACAGTCTTGAAAACCCTATACAGTACAGGGTGACTGAGTCAGCATCCACTCCATGATGATGAGTTCAGTATTGTCGTTTCCACTCTCTTATTAATGTGGTCTGTTGGGCTTGGTAAGTCCTCACTCTCAGGTTAGTAGAAGTAGGAACAAAAGACCAATGTAGACTGTTGAAAATGACCACTGAGAGAGTGATAAATTGTCTCCGTCCACAAGCCTCCTCTGCTTCCTTAAGAGCACATCATTTTTTGTGCATTCTCTTACAGCTTGTCTGGAAGATCATAGAAGATGTTGACTATGTCCTCCCATGCTTTTTTTTTTTTTTAAGGGAGTAGGAGAGCGAGCATGTCGATATGTCTGACTGGCCATTTGCCGCAGCCCCTCTGCGGGGCACTCGTGGTTCTGTGGGAGAATGCTTGTCTTCTGAGAGAGAGACTCGGGTGTGATTCCCAAACAGGGCCCCGCTTGCACAGGCACCGCCATCTGTCCGTGGAGCGTATGTGTTGCCAGGAAGCGGAACAGATTTCCATGGAGCTTTCAAATGAAGATGGACTAGGAAGAAAACCCCGATGATCTACTTGCCCAGATCAGCCCATGAAAACGCTGTGGATCAGAACACTCCGGCTTGAAGGTGGAAGACAGCTAGCGACAGCCACAGCCACTCAGCATCCTCTTGCCTGGGTGTCCTTCCTTCGGAGCTTTCATCCCTGTCGTTGTTGGGTCGGTGGAGTCGGCTGGGACTCACTCCCAGTGACCCTGCATTCCATATACTGGACAGCTGCCCGTCCTGGGTCACCCTCACAATGGTTCGTATGTTGTTAGCACTAGCAGCCAGTCAGTGCTTTATTTAGTAATTGGCTTGTGTACTCCTCGTCTCTCCCTCTTAGAACAAAGGCTTCCGGTATCAAGAATCTGTCCCTTTCACTTGTACAGCAGAAGGCGTGTCGTGAAAGTGGTACTTTCCTTCAGTGGAAGGGTGCCAGAAGAGGGAAGGTCCTCCCTGCGAGGGATTGATGCAGGGGCCGGAACAGTGACTCCAGCACCCACAGGGGCGAGGTCAGCATTGGACCGGGCAGTGTGTCCTTCTGCTCGACATGAAGTGGCTAGGGGTTGGAACTGACGTGACAGCACCGACCAACAGCAACTAGAACACATTCTTCCTAATTACATATTCTATTTTTCATTGTTGCACATCTATAATCGAGTAGGATCTCTACAGTAGTCTTTATTTGACTTTCTTTGTTGTCTTACTGCTGGCATTCATTCCTCTGGCACTCAGGTGCTAAACTCTGCTACATGATTTTGCAAAAGGAATTTTGTTGATAAGCTTGTTAACCTAGGCATCTGACAACTGAATTACTATTGCACTAATTTCTCTCTGTCACGCTCTCTTTATCTCTCTCTGTTCCTTTTCATTAGTTTTTTCTGATGCTTCCTTTTTATATTTTAAGGCCACCAAAACTAGGGCAATTGTTACTTTTTCTAAATCTCTGAACAAATAGCATGTATAATTGCCAAGACTCCGTTCCTCCATTCAAAGAACTAGTAGGTGTTGGTGTTATTTTAATGGTGCATATGATGCAGTTGAAACAAGTAGAATCTGCCTGGGTTCTTAAGATGCTTCTGTTCTGGTGCTCACCAAAACTTGGTCTTTTCCACTATGGGCAAATAGAAGGATGATGATTAGATAATACCCCCAAATCAGTTGCCATTGAATTGATTTTTGACTCACAGAGTTGGCTTGATGGTAACTTATGACATTAGTTAAAGTCAGCGTGGCAGCACCTTGACTGGTTGGTTGGATGGGTTCATGGGTGGTGCAGTCTGTTAACACACTGGGCTGCTCACCCAAGGTTAAGTGTTCCAGCCCACGTAGATAAGCTTCAGCTGAAAGGCCTAGAGACCGATTTCTGAAATATTAGCCATTAAAAACATTATGGAACACAATTTCTTCTCTGATCCATATAAGGTTGCCATGCACAGCTACTAATCAGAGTCAAGGACCAAGAAAAATGAGCAAAAATGTTACAATTCTCCAAAATAAAGAAAAAAGGATAATTTACCAAATAGTTTCTCTGTTTAGCCTGAGCCACCAGTGTGCAAATATTTCCCCTTCCATGCAAACAACTGGTGACTGCAGTATAGTGCTAGGAACCACATAATTAAACATGAAATTAGGTAGCAAATCCTGGCAATTGCGGCCTTCTTTACTATACTTTGATCTACTTATTTTAAGCAAGTGGTAAATTTGTTTAGAAGGCAGGCTCTTAAAGGAATAAAAATCAAATGAAAAATAAAACTACAACATAAAGTGGTTGGATGGGTGGGGTCGACTCCCACAAGAACCTTGTGCAACTTAATTACAGCAATACGCAAAAACAAAACTAAAATTGGCATAAATCATTTACTAATACATGGTTTAAAAGAATGACAAATAATAAGGTTTAATATCTAGCCTGGGGCAATAGAATAAAAATTGCTTTCAACTGTTGGTGTGCATGGAAATTTTTGAATCTGGGGTCCAGTAGAGGCAGTCCCATGTTAGGAAAATCAACACCTCCCCAAGCCTAGTCTATTAAAAATTCGAGGTACATATAATGACAATTAAGTACAAATGGGTACAATTTTACAACATTTCTCAAAACATTATACATGATTCATGAGGGTGGGAGGGTGGAGGGAGAGAAAAAAGAGGAGCTGATACCAATGGCTCAAATACAAAGTAAATGTTTAGAAAATGATGGCAGCATATGTACCAATATTCTCGATACAATTGATGTATGGAATGTGATAAGAGCTATAAGAGCCCCCAATAAAATGATTTTAAAATCTTTATAAATGATTTATTATGTCTTATTATTGCTGTATTATTGAAGATATTTTTATGTATCGATATATATTTATTTTGCATAAGAGGGTTAAACTAAGGCAAACATTTGACTAACTGACATTAGATATTAACCCCATACCTAACTTCAAATTTATATACGAATTTGATCTACAGACTGGCTTCTCACTGCCATTGAGTTGATTCTGGCTCATCGTGACCCACTAGGACAGGGTAAAACTCCCCCTGCATCTCTTAATGGGAGTAGGAAGCCTCGTCTTTCTCCCACAGTTGGGTGGTAGTTTCCAACTGTCAACTTGTGCTCACTACGCCATCAGGGCTCCTTTTGAATACAAGCGTAGCGGGGGAACTATCCAGGGACTGCCGGTGTACCACGCACACAGCATCAAGCTCCCTGCCTTCCTCCACATCACTATGGAAACACATCTTTAGAAATAGACATCAGGACTTCACTCCTCCCTCAGATCTGTCCAAACTCACTGCCATCGAGTCCATGCTGACTTAAAGTGGCCCCTGTGGGTTTCTGAGGCTATCGCTGTTTACTGGAGTAGAAAGCCCAATCTTTCTCCCATGGAGCTGCGGGTGGTTTTGAACTGCCCACCATGAGGATCATAGCTCAATGTGTAATCACTTCCCTACCCCATCCCAGGGCTCTTACCCACCCCTAAATAATGCCTATTTACTAGAAAGGTTTTTGTATTCCCAGAACAACCTTTTCTAATAGAATCTTTTCTTGGAACCTTGTCATTAAATTCTGAAAAAGGAAAAAAGAGAGAGAGGCGGTGGGGCGGTGGGGGGGAAAGCTAAGCACAGTGAAATTAAAAGTGGTTTGAGATCATGAAGGCTATTGAGTCAACTTTATAGGTGTAAAATCTAGAGCTGCTGTTGTGATAGATTCAGAACAAGTCCTTCAGCCAAAATGCTGCCTTTCCCATGAAACAGGAGTCACAGGCTTTTCTGAGCAAGAATACAAAATCACCGAACTCACCGCCATCAAGTCTACTCACAGTGACCCTGCAGGACAAGCTAGACCTGCCCCTGTGGGCTTCTGAGAGTGAAATCTTTATGGGAGTAGGAAGTGTTTCTCCTGAGGAGAAGCCGGTGGTTTTGAACTGCTGACCTTGCGGTGTTCAGTCCAGTGTGTCACCGCTACACCCCGGGGCTTCTCTCTAAATAAGAATACTCAGTCTAAGGTAAGTGGCGTCAATGTGTCCAAGGGCATCTCTCAGTACTTAGCCTGCATGGATCTTATTTCCCACCGGGATGTAGTAGAGGCTTGGTCAGGTGGGGCTTGGTCAGGTGGGGAGGCAAAATGTAGGCAGAAATACTTTGAAAACTGTCCAGTGCTGACATTATTATTTCGTGCTGTCTCTCTGTGCAGTGAGGGCACAGCTAAGCCCACTGTAATTTGGGGGTTGTGTGGAGCCTGCTGAAAAGGGTATATATTTGGTCATTGTCACATTGTGCTCGTGGAGTACTTTGTAAAATTCATAGGACACACACTCAGCACTGTTCCCTTGGCTGTCACAGAATCTGAGCCTGCTGTTTGCAAGGATGGAACATCTTAGAATCAGAGGATGGCCCTGGCATTCACTCCCCTCCTCACAGGGAACCTGCTTCAGTTAAACTCAAAGAGGAGCATGCGACCCATTAGCAGAACAATCTTAGATGGTGTGCTTTAACAAGAAGTGTCTCTTTTGTTATCTAGTGCTGCTGTAACAGAAACACCCCAAGTGGATGGTGTTAACAAACAGCAATGTAGTTTCTCAGGGTTTAGGACACTAGAAGTCAGGATTCAGGGTGCTAGCTCACAGAAAAGGCTTTCTTTCTCTGTTGATTCACAGGACCAATAATGAGAGTATCGATACCAGGAGGGTAAGAGGAAGGTGGGGGGAGAAAAGGGGAACCGATCACAGTGATCTACCTATAGCCCCCTCCCAGGGGGACGGACAACAGAAAAGTAAGTGAAGGGAGACATCAGCTAGTGTAAGACATGAAATAATAATAATAATAATTTATAAATTATCAAAGGTTCATGAGGGAGGGGGCCGGGGAGAGAGGGGAAAAATGAGGAGCTGATACCAAGGACTCAAGTAGAAAGAAGATGTTTTGATAATAATGATGGCCACAAATGTGCAAATGTGCTTGACACAATGGATGGATGTATGGATTGTGTTAACAGCTATATAAGCCCCCAATAAAATGATTAAAAAAAAAACAACCCAACTGGAATAATTGTCGGTGGTAGTAATTCAAGCCTTGTGCCCAGCCCTGACTTGGAGATGAGATTGGGGTATAGCTGCCTCTAGTGGAGCCCCCACATCAGCATTTCACCCTACTGATTCTTGAAGCCTGTCAAATCAAATGTCAGCATTTAAGTGTACTGCTCTGGACCTGTCCAAGATCCAGTGGCGTTGGCATAAGTCAGCCATGGGGTCCCAACACGAGCAGTGGCACACCCTGACCCCTGCGGTGCTGAGCTTTCCCCCATGTGCATGGTTTCAAGGTGGAAGCCAACCCTGTAAATCATGGGCAGTGCCTAAACTAAGTTCTCATTGCTATGTTTGGGAGATGACGTTTGGAGTCAAAAGAGAATAGTGAGAATGCGTAGCTAATGAAAGGCTTTCCGTCACTGGAATGTCTGTTTGTAGTCCTAGTAGTGTTCTGCTGGTTGGCTTTTGGACTTGAGATATGGGTAGTTGGCTGGCAATGGGGGCTGGATCCATGTAGATGTGCAGTGGGTGCTGTGATGTGGGAGGAGAAGAGAGGGAGGGAGTGTGAAAGACTAGTGGGATGGGGGTGGCTAGCATGCCGTAGGAGGACAAACACTTGCACTTGGACTTGGACTGGTGACAGGGGCTTAGTTCTGGGTGACAGTTGACTTGGACTAGGTGAGAGTTCTGATGAATTTTCAAGATTAACCCAAAAGGAAAACATATATATGAGACATTGAAGTATCTGTTATTGTCTCCTACAAACCCCCAAACCAAACTGTTGCCAGTGAGCCCATTCGGACTGCGGGGGTCCTTCTGACTCTACTGTGCGAGGCCTTGCTTCAGAGTGTTGTCTTCCTCTGATTCTGGGTGGAGCAGATCGCCGGCAGTGCCCCTTGGGGGGTTTAAACCACAGATTTCTTGAGAGCAAACCAGGGGTACCACGCACCGACCTGACTACTGTCTAGGCTGGGGAGGAAAAAAAAGAGGATAAAGAAAAAAGGTCGGTGGGTCTCAGTGGCCCACAGTCTGGCCAGTTTGAAACTATTGGTCCAAAGTTTTAAAACCGTTTTATTTCTAACACTCATACCTAATCCTACTAAAAATAGCTCCGTCTATTCAGGATACTTACATGCCCAGAGTCCTTTGGAATTGTTTTATGTCTAGTTAATCATGATAAAAATCAGTGTTCTTAGAAAGTGATCATGCTGCAAAAAGAAGATAAATATTGGAAATATAGGACATACCCTTATTATGGATTTTTTTTTTAAACAGGTAAGTCCTGCTAAATCTATGGAATATCTAATGGAAACATATCCGTTCTTTTACTCTGGATAAGCAATATAAACAAGGGCTAGCGTTCCGGAGGCCAGCTGCTTGCTCTTACTCTGCTCTGACTTTTCTCACTTACGGAAACCATACTCTGCAGATAGATCAAGGACCCCAGTCGTTCTGATTGTCACTGTTTCCTAGATGCGCATGCCACCTCCTATCACAAATGCATCCCTATTTGTTAAAACTTAAAACAGGGACTGGATTTCAGTAGGTTTTCAAGTATCATGTAAGAGCTTTTTTCCTTTAAATATATGTATAAGATACTTAAGATAGATCTATAAGATACAAGCAATCAAGAGATGAGTTGCATTAGGTAAATCTGTAAAAGACCTCTTCAAAGTATTTAAAAGTGAGGTTGTTACTTTGAGAACTAAGGTGCTCCTGACCCGAGCCAAGTTATTTTCAATTGCCTCGTACGTATGCGAAACTTGGATATTGAATAAAGAACAATCATTGGATTTGAATTGTGGTTCCAGAAAAGAATATTGAAAGCACCGTAGATTGCTAAAAGGCTAAACTGAACTGTCTTGAAAGAAGTTCCCCCAGAGTGCTTCTTAGAGGCAAGGATGGCAAGAGCTTGTCTTACATCCTTGGGACATGTTGTCAGGAAAGACCAGTCCCTGGAGGAGGACCTCAGGTTTGATAGAAGAGCAATAAAGCCCCTCAAGGAAGATGCTCAAGGAGATGGATGGCACAGTGGCTACAACAATGGCCTCAAGCATTGGAACGATTGTGAGCATGGCCTAGGGCCAGGCAGTGTTTCATTCTGTTGTGCATAAAGTCGCTGTAGGTTGGACCTGACTTTATGGCACATTGCAACAACAACAATAAGAAAATACCAAAGAAAAAAAGCAAAACATTTGATATTGAAGTTAGGTGTGTGCCTCCCTCTTGCCCTCCCCACCCCCCAATTGTACATTATTTCAAATAAACACAGCACAGCATTGAGATAATTATATATCATTTAAAATAATATATTGCTTTGATAGATTTTTGTGTTAATATACTATAATTTTCTCAACCATTTCTCTACTATTGGCATTTTGCAAGGAGCATTTTTATATTTTAAAAAATCATTCACTTACCCAAAATGCTGCAGGAAATAATGACTTTTTAAATTTTAATTTTGAATACCTCTTGCTTGACAACTTCACCTCAGCTCCCAGAGTTGCCTTTGAGAGGTCTGGTTCAGATTCTGGACAAGCTGGTGTCAGTCAGTATATGGGGTTATAGTGCTTGGTGGTCGTACCTACCAGCAGAGTTCAATTTTCACATCATCTTTTATGCCTGTTTATATAGCAGTGTTTATGCAGCTGGGTAAGTATTTTTTTTACTTTGCATATTGCTTTTATCAGGATGAATAAGAAAGAAAAAAACAAAGAGAAGAGTTTAAGGATGAACAGTATAACTCGTAGGCCTTTACAGACACTGAACCTGAGATAGAAATCACCGGCAATGGTGAGAGTGTCAGCCTTCGACACACTCAGATATGAGCCTGTTGGCTGTGTATCCTGTTGGAAAATAAGAGCAAAGTTAAAAATTAAAGAAAACATATGAAAAGTTGGATTGAGAAATGCAAGGACTGTGACAAATCCAAGGTACCTGCGTAATCAGCGTTTGGGAACTGGAATCCCAACTTAACATGCACATCTGATGAGTTTTCATTGTGTATAAGTCTAGGTGTGGGGTCTAATTTTTAGTGGAAAATAAGCAGATACAAATGTAGGTTATGAACCTTTTTTGTTCTTTCTTGCCATTTTTTGCCTATCTCTTGCACACTATGTAAGTGATGGGAGTAGCAAAGTGAATAAGCTTGCTCCGAGTAGGTGAATGTGCATTCCCCTGGAGAGGACACACCATCCCATGGATCTGTTACTGTAACATATTAACAATTCTGCCAAAAACATCTGCGCACTATTAACTAGAGGCAGAGAGGAATGAGGGAGCATCCCCTGCCAGCTCAAATAGGCTTTGGAAATACCTTAATGGGAAAGCACACTGGATGCCCCTTTCCTTGGATGCCATTGCTTTGCACTATCTTGGTACAGAACCCACAACTTGGGCACTGTGGACAAGACCCACTGGGTGACGACACCACATCTTTACCTTGTCTCTTCGCTTTCTTGCAATGCCGCCTGTTTACCTTCCACTGATGAAAACCTCACAGAAGCAGCACAAAATTTGGCTCATAGGAGGCATCGCAAGAAGTCAAGTGGTTACTTCGACTTGAGAGATCCTCTCCAACCATCTTCTCTAGCAATTCCTGCTCTCCTTCCCTTCTCAGGTGAAACATCACTTGCTTAAAGAGTCTTCCGTGTCCCCACCAGTTTAGCACGTGTGCTAGCACTGTGGCTCAAGTAGGCAATTGTAATGACTTAGTTACATAGTCCATCAGGAGAAATCACGTCCTGTTATTTCTATGTCCCCGGCATCTTGCACATTGGTGCAGGTAAATACGTATCAATTCTTGGAATGAATGAAAGAAACCATCAGCAAATATAGGAGTTATTTTTCTTATTCTTGGAAGGATGTTAAAAGCCCTGGTGGTGTAGTGGGTTACAAATTGAGCTACTGGACACAAAGTCAGCGGTTTGAAATGACCAGCCACTCTAGGGGAGGAAGATGAGGCTCCCTACTCCTGTGAAGAGCCACAGTATGGGAAACCTGTCGGGGAAGTTCTGCTCTATCCTGTATGGTGGCTGAGAGGTGGAAACAACTCGATGGTAGTGAGAGGAAAGATGAGTATTTTCTTGTAATGGATTTTTATAACACACAAGATTTCTACCTATTGGTTTATAGGCCATTCAGTACTATCTTCAACATACCTGTTGGTAGCACCTTCTTTTAGTGTAAGTTGAGCACACCTTCTTTCTGCCATGTACAGATTGCTCAGGCTTGTTAGAACATGGCATTTGGAGCCATTTTATTCATTTTTTGGTAGATAATCTTAGTTAAATTGAGGACACTTAAAAAGAAATTTGGAGCCGTTATTATTCATTTTTTGGTAAATAATCTTAGTTAAATTGAGGATACGCAAAAAGAAATTGAGGATACTCATCTCTGTTTCTAATTTGTGGAGAGCTTTTATTATGAATGGCTGCTGAGCTTTTGTCAAATACTTTTTCTGCATTGATTGATATGATTCATTGGTTTTTATGCTTTTCCCTATTAATATGGTAGATTACATGGATAGATTTTCAAATATTGTGTCAGTCATGCATCCCTGGAAAAATCTCACATGATTGTAGTATATGATTCCTTATACATATTGCTGGATTCGGTGTTAATATTTTGAAGAGAATGGTTTACATTTATTAAAGAATACTGATCTGCAGTTTCTTTGTGCAGCCTCTGTGTGGTATAGGCATCAGGATAACACTAGCTTTATAAAATGAGTTGGAGGGTTCCATTGATTTTGGGAAAATATGATATAGAATTGAAATTCTTTAAATATTTTGCAGAATGAATGTAATGAAGGAAGCTATCAGCACTTGATGATTGCTTCTTTAGAAATTCTTAAGTTATAGATTCATTTTTTGATACTCACAGGTATTTTTATATTGGTTATTTTATATTGGATGAATTGTAGCTTGTGTTTTTTAATCAATGGTATACTTCAACTAAATTCAAATTTATATGGCTAGAACTTTTCATAGTATGAAATTTTTATCCTCCTGATGTCTGCCATGTTTGTAGTGATGCCCCTTTTGCATTACCTGTATTGGTAACTTGTCTCTTCTCTCTTTTTGTTTTGTTAGTCTTGTCACAGGTCTGTCAATTACAATTCTTTTTAAGTTTCAAGTTGATTTATTTGATTTGGTTCATTGATTTTTCCCCCTATTTTTAATCTGTTTATAATTTTACTGATTGTTGCTCTTATCACGGGGATCTCTTTTGCTTTGTTTTAGGTTCATTTTGCTCTTCTTTATTGACTTGAGATTTCTCTTCTTTCTAAGGAATATATTTAGCGCTATAAATTTTCCTCTCAGAACTGCATTAGCTGTGCCCCACAGAGTTTGATATGCTATGCTTTCTTCAGTTCAATGTATTTTAAAAATTCTCTCTCGTAACATCTTCTTTGACTTACTGTTATTATTGTGTAACAGCTTTTAAATCCCCCCACTCCCCAAACCTACTACCATCAGGTTGATTGGGAGTTATAACGATGTGAGCAGAATGTTCCTGTAGCATTCCCATGGCTGTAAATATTTACGAAAGCAGAAGTCCACAATTTTCTCTTGCAGAGTACGTGGTGGGCAGCCAAATGCTTTCATCATTTATCACCAGTGCTCCCTATTACAAAGTATTATTTATATACCATACATTTCGCCCTTTTCAGGTGTGAATTCATTGGTTTTCAGTATATTCACAGGGTTGTGCAACTATCACCGTACAAAAATTGAGAGCATTTCATCAACCACAAAAGAAAGTACACTTAAGCTATCAGGGCCCAATTTCTGAGTTCCAACTCCACTTCTAGCCCCAGTCCTAACTCAAACCCCTTGCCATAGAGTTGATTTTAATTAAATAGTGACCCTATAGAAGAAAGTTGAACTGTCCCATGGGGTTTTCAAGTCTGTAAATTTTACAGAAGCAAACTGCCCAATCTTTCATCCATGACGCAGCTGGTGGGTTCAAACGACTGACTTTTATCCAGAAGCTGTGTAACTAACCACTAAGCCACTTCATCTTCTATTTTCATATATTGACTATTCTAGATATTTCATATAAACATATTCCATGAATGGACTCACATGTTATGTGGTAATTGTCATTGACTTCTTTCAGTTTGCTTAATGTCTTCAAGATTGCTCTGTATTATTGTGATTTGGTTTCCTGGTGATGCTAAAATATAAATACTACCAGTGAGTGGCTTTAAAGAACAGAAATCTGTTTTCTTCTACTAAGAGGCTAGATACTGAAATGCAAGCGGCTGGCCCTAGGAGATGCCACTCTCCCTGTGTCTCTCTCTTGACTGTGAAAGAAACTCTTCATTTCAGCTGCTGTGGCTTTGTCTTTCCTCAGTTCCTTGGCAGTTTTCACATGGGAGTTATCTCTTCTTTACCCCATTCTGTGATTTCTTTACCCCATTTCTGTTTAGTCCTATGACTGTGCTGCGCCTCTAACTTAAACGTTATTGGGTTTAGGACACAACACGGATTGATATGGTCTCTTTTTACAAAAGAATACTTTTAAGTAGGATTATATCCAAAGACATAGAGATTAGTATTCCATCATGCATTTTTTTGTGTGTGTACATGTGTGAAATTCAGGCTATAGCATTCTACATTTTGGCCCCTCTAAATTCATGATCCTCCCTTGTGCAAAACAAGTTCCTAATATCGCATCATGCCAACATCAACTCTAAGTCCAGAATCTTGTCATCTGAATTATCTAGACCAAGTAGGAGAGCACTCTGAGTTTGTTCCAACCATGGAGGAAAAGTTTTTTTTTTTCATCAGTGGACTCATGAAAACTGGAATACATAGTATCTGTTTCCAAGGTCCAGTGCTGCCACAGATTCAGGGTTGATATGACCCTTGCCCATGACTAGACATTAGATGGAAAGAAGAACTATGAGTATCAAGAAAATCCAAACAGAGCAGAGCAATTTACATTCACTCTCAAGGCTTGAAAACAAGGTTGTGTTCTCCAAGAACCCCTGAGCAATTGTTCTGAACTCTGGATTTCGGCTATGCATTTTGGATTCACCATGGTAGCCACTCTGCCCTGGAATCAAATGGCCACCCAGACCCATAACTGGTTTTTGCTTTAATCATTATAAATACACATTAGGAAACTTAAGAAGACAATCAATATTCTCACATTTCTATTCACTCTGTCTCTGTTTTTTCCTTACGTTCTGAGATTCCAGATTCTATGCCTCTATTGAGAGTTTCCTTTAATTAGACATTTAGAGTAGACCAAGTAGAGAAACATTTTGTTAGTTTTCTTTTATCTGAGAATATCTTGATTTCCCCATTCATGTCTGAAGGACATTTCCCTGAATTTCAAATTCTGGGTTGACAACATTTTCCCCCGCAACACTGGAAAAATGGTGTGCCATTTCCTGCTAGCCTCATGTCTCTTGATGAGAAATTTGCTGTAATAAAAAAAAAGTCCGTGCTATAATTGAAGTTCATTTCCTTCTTGCTACTCTCAACAATTTTGTATTTTCAGATTTTGGACTATTGTATGTCTTGAAGTCGATTTGGGGGAATTTATCCTCTTTGGAGTTTACTCAGCTTCTTGATTATATAGGTTTTTATCAAATTTGGGGCTATTATTCTTACAGTACTTTTCCAATGCCCCTATATTTTTCTTTTCTTTATATGAAACTTTCTTTACATGAATGTTAGACCTTTAGTTATAACTTTATTGGTCCTTAGATTCTGTTTGTTGTTTTTTGCTTTATTATTATTATTCAATGATTTTCACTCTGTTATTCAGATTGGATAATCTCTATTGCTCTGTTTTATAGTTCATTTGATTATTTCCTTTGCTTATCTCATTCTGCTATTTTGAGTCCACACATTGTGGCTTATTAAATATTTGGCTATTATGTATTTCAGTCCTAAAATTTCCATAGGGTTATTTTTTTATGTTTTCTATTGCTCAAACTTTCTTTCTTCTTATTTGTTTCAAGTGAGGTATTTTTATTATGGCTACTTTAAACTCTTTGTCAAATAGCTCTTTATATTTCTGGATCTCTGTTGGTGTCTTTTGATTGTCATTTAAAAGTTCAGTTGGCCTTCATTCTTCATATGGTGACTACTTTTCAATAGAAGCCCAGACACTTAGGCATGAATTTATGTCATTATGGATCTTATTTATACCTTCTGTTTTAGATGGTAGGGGAAGCTTGGTGCCCTATTGCTGCTGTCAGATATGGTTAGATGTCCAGGTCCCCTTGTGACCTTGACTACTGAGGGAAATGCTCCTCATGACCTCTCCATGGGGTTTGGAGTTTTGGACTCTCACTATTCAGCCATTGATGCCTCCCTAGCTAGAAGGAACGGAAAGGCGCCTACTGCTCCACACAATGCCTCTACTGACACCCCGGGTGGGTTGTCCTCTTTATGTTGGATGGTGAAGAAAGTCTTGACTCTTTACTAAGCCAACTGTGAGTCACTAATTTCTGGGTCATTCCTTGGGTCCCCAACTTCCCAGCTGGTCTTTTTCAGATAATTCAGAGCATTATTATGTTACTTAACTATAATAGCTAGATATATCTTTATATATCTTGTTATATAGTGATATACATTCCAAGTAGTATAGTGTACTTTATAGGAGTAAAAGAAAAAACAAAAAGAAAAGAAACATACTTCTCTAAAGCAGAAATCTGTTTTGCTTTTACCTTTTCCAACCCCTTTAACAATATTTTTATTGAAACTTAAACAGGATCAAGGCAAGAAAAGACAAATGACCCAGGTAAGGGATGCTAGCAGCATAAAGCTGTAACAGTGTCCAAGTGAATTGAATGCCATGTGACTAATTATAACTAAGAAGCAATCCACTGCCATCAAATGGATTCTGACTCATGGGGACCCTGTATAGTGTTTCTTAGACTGTAAATCTTTTTTTTAATGGCATACAATTCACATATCATACAATGTAATCATATTAAGAAGAGCTGAGCAATCACCACCACAATCAATTTCAGAATTTTTTTTCTTGCTTGTACTAATTGTAGTTAGCTCTCCATCTCCCCCAAACCTGCCTTGCTACATATACTCCTAGGTAATTATTAATCTAGTTACTATCTCTATAGATGTACCTCTCCAGGATTTCATATATGGAAAATCTTACCAAACAAAAACAAGAAACCAATAATAACAACACAACAAAACAGAGAAGAACTTCAATACAAAATAAAGTAGAAAATATTAAGAACAATTTTTACATGGGTCAAAAAGGAGATCAAATGATAAGGTGTTGCACTGAAACCTAACAGCAGCCACCATCAACTTTACAATTCTTCCTGTCTGGTTGCAAGGCTATTCACATCCCTGGGCTATGGTCAGAGGAGAGTCACCAAAGGCTTAATCCAAACGGGGGTCCTACACATGGATTTTGTATGACCACTGCCACTTCAGCTTTCTGAAAACCAGGTTTTCAGAATTTAAGCTCTGATACCGTTCCCTTCTTTGGATTTGGATTTTATTATTTAAAATCCTTGGATCACATAGGCTGATGCGCTTCTTCCACATGGATGTAGTTGACACTTCCTTTAGCTGGCTGGTTGTTTTAAGACAGGTCTTTAATACCCTGGACATTGTTCTTTCTGATAGCCTGTCACCTTCTGATTTCTTCACCACACTTTACACATCCATATCTTCAGTGATCTCTTCATGAAGACGAGTATCAAGGAAAAAGGTGAAGCATGCATGCCTACCTGATTTTGTGACCAATTATTATATTTTAAGTAAGAATATTGAAGCAGAATTTTCTTTGATCTAATATACTTTTTGTTTTTAAATGTTAAGCTCTGGAATTTTCCATAGTTTTAGGAGTGTCAAATTAAAATATATACATATATAATTTTTCTTTAGATACCTATTCCAATACCATTGATTAAATTATACATTATTATCTCATTTTTATACAGTTTCTTATTACATATGACATTCTTTTGTAACTGCATGTCATTATCTGGATTTACTATTTCATCCTTGGATCTATTATGAGTTTAATAAAAACATGAAAATGTATTTGTCACTCTTATAGGGAAAGTCATATATTATAATCTTTAACATTCAATTGCTATTCTGTGTTGTCCTATAGAAGCTGGTTCTTCTAATGAAATTATGCTACCACTTTGTAAGGAGACTGGTAGTGCAGTGGGTTATGCACTGAGTTTCTAGCTGCAAGGCTAACAGTTCAAATCCACAAGGCACTCTACAGGAGAAAGATAAAACCTTCCTTTTCCATCCAGACTGACAGCCTCAGAGACGCAAAGGGAGCAGTTCTCCTCTGCCCGATAGTGTTACTCTGAGTGAGATTTGACTTGAGGGCAGAGAGCTATCAGTTGCTAAACTTGAAAACCCTCTAAGTGATTTGAATGGACATTTAGCAGTTTTATTTTCTCCTCTAAAATATTCCCTTATTATTCTTCATTTTGGTAAATAATCCTAGTCTACCTGCAGTTGTCTGAGTCAAAATCTGGGCCCAACCTTGAGTCATTTGCTTTATATCCTTCATCCAGGCCAGTAACATCTTCTGTTCAAGCATCTGTGAGACTAACCCAGCCTCTGATCTCTTATGTTCTTTATTGCCTTAATGCAAGCCCCCAGCTCCTGGACGACTGAAAAAACCGTGCCTGGTTTTCACTTCCGTTCTTCAACAGCAACCAGAATGACTGTTTAAAAGTGTCATGGTATCTGGCCATGTCATTCCTCTGCTGGAAAAACTTCACTGCTCTCAGAAATTAGTCCATCCTGGTCAAGGCCAGAGGCTCCCTAGGTGATGCAAACAAGGTGCTCCCAATTATCAAGCTGAAAGTTTACAGTTTGAACCCACTCAATAGTATCATGGAAGAAAGACCCAAAGATCCACTTCCATAAAGATTTTATCCAAGAGACCTCTATGGAGAAGTTGAATTCTGTAACACATGGGGTCCCCAGGGATCAGAATCCGTTCAATGGCCATGACATTTTATTATGTTGTTGTTTGTTTCTCCAGAGCCAATCAACTGTACTATTTCTCTGTTCATGTTTCCTCCCATGTCCTCCACCACTCCCCATCTTCAGCCGCAGGCTCAGCATATCAGGCATGATTCTACCTCCAGGCCTCTGCCCTGGTGCTTGAAGAGCTCTTTCACTGTGTTTCATTTGCTCACTTCATTAAGGGCTTTGCTCAGATGTAAACTATCAAAGAACATTTCCCTGGCTATATTGACATAAAATATTACACTGGTGTACCATTTTCAATTCCTTCGCTCTTGTCATACTTATTAGTAGTGCTCACCAATCTTCTTTATTCCATGTCCAACTTTCACACAAATATGAGGCCATTGAAAAAACCTTGGCATGGGTCAGGCAGACCTTAGTTCTCGAAGTAACATCATTCATTACTTTCAACACATTCATTAACGAGTTGCTGTGTAGCAGCTTTGCCCAGTGCAATGTGTCCTTTGATGGCTCAACTGCTGTTGCCATGAACATTGACTTTGGATCCGAGTAACATGAAATCTTTGATGGCCTGAATCTTTTCTCCATTTATAATGATGTTACCAATTGATCCACTGGTGAGGGGTTTTTGTTTTCTGTACACTGAGTTGTAATTTATATTTAAGGTTGCAGTCTTTCATCTTAGTCAGTAAGGGTTTCAAGTCCTCTTCTGTTTCAACATGCAAAGTTGTGTCATCTCCATGCCACAAGTTGTTAATGAACCTTCTTCCAATGCTGATGTCACATTCTCCATAGAGGTTAGCTTCTTGAATTGTTTACTCAGCATATAGTACAGTGGATAAATATGGCGAAAGGTTATAACCCTGACACTCCCCTTTCCTGATTTTAAACTGTTCTCCCATTCTGTTTGAATAACTGACTTAGTTCTGCATGCGCTCAGTTAAGTTTTCCGGAGTTCTCAGTCTGATCAGTGCTTTCCATAGTTTGTTATGATTCACACAGCCAGATGTTTTTGCATCATCAATAAAACTCACGTAAATACCTTTCTGATCGTCTCTGCTTTCAGCCAAGCCCCATCTGATGTCAGCAATGATGTCCCTTGTTCCAAGTCCTCTTCAGTATCCAGGTTGACTTTCTGACAGCTCTCTGTGGATGTATTTTTTGTAAGCCTTCTTGAATCATTCTCAGCAAAATTTTTCTCCCATGTGATATTAATAATATAATCATACCATGTACAAAGATGCAGTTTTAAAATATGTCCGTGCGTTTCTTTCTTATTGCTAAGTAACCACATTCTAGCATGCCCCTCTCCCTTTTTTGTGCTGACAGCTCTCTTTTTCTAGTTTGCCTTCTGTAAGATGATACACAGGTCCCTTTGAACATTGGGCTGTTTGTGACCTTTTTAGTTGCCTGTTTACTGAAAACTTTCTATTTATTTCCAATGATCGTTAACCATGTCTGTCTGGTTCAATGCTTGCATTGTGAAGCCTTGATTTCTTTGTTTTTAACGTCTGGACTCTGCTCTCTTGGAAGGGGCTTCTCTGTGTTTGCTCTCTCTCTAGAAGATAAAGCGTGGTGGTCTGAGGTAGTGTCACTAGCTGCTGATAGAGCACAGCCAGGTCTTAGTTTGGTTTGCGAGGCCGCCTGCCATGTGGCCCCGCCCTATTGTTTAGCCCAGCCCCTCTTCTTTACCTTACAAACAGATGCTGTCTAAGCAGTTCCAGCTTTGAGAGACCGCTTCATAGAATTTTCTTTGGGGAAGCAGATTAGCAGGCCTTTCTTCTGTGGCACTGCTGAGACGGTTTGAAACACCAACCTTTAGGCTTTTCATCAGGTGCAAACCCCTTGTGACCCAGGGACCTTCTTTGCCTTATGCACCTTCTACTCAGGCCCGTCCTGAGCCCTTCTTTACTCTCCCAGCTTTTCCTCAAATCTTGTGCCTCATTCTCCTCAGAACTGAAAGATCCACAACCAGCTACCTTGATGTCATGTCCTCCACCAAGGCCTTCCTTAATTTCCTCCTCTGAATTAATTCTCACGCCCCACTAACTTTTCTACTATTTATTATGCCTGCTGTCTTATAGCACTGATCAATTCCTCTTTCTTTCATTTTTTAGCACAGATCAATTTCAATCTACTTATGGTGGTGTCAAACCATGATTCAACTTTATGTCCTGCAGTTCTTGTTACATAGAAGACATTCAAATATCTGACTTAAGATTCACTTTCTGTGTTTGTACCTTTTCCAAATGTTATTCATGGAGGGATTCATGTTTTCCTTTATAAATGGTTTATTGGAAAATTAAATACCATGTAAATTATCTGCTTTAGAATCGACATTTTTTTTAAGTCATTTTATTTGGGGCTAGTACAATTCTTATCACAATCCATACATACATCTATTGTGCCAAGCACATTGGTACATTTGTTGTCATCATCATTCTCAAAACATTTGCTTTCTACTTGAGCCCTTAATCTCAGCTCCTCATTTCCCCCCCT
>NW_022111368.1:22077564-22079437 GCF_000313985.2 Echinops telfairi | reverse complement strand
ACAAATGTGCTTTACATAATTGATGTATGTATGGATTTTGATAAGAGTCGTATGAGCCCCTAATAAAATGATAAAAAAAATAAGGTTCTGACATAGATCAATTAATTCTGCTTTATTTATTACATTTTCTTCTATTTTCTGTATTATTTTTATGTGTTTGTGTTCATTTATTCATTTCTATTATTTACCCAGTTAATTTCTATTTATTTATATTCAATTCTATCACTAAGTTTTTGCCCACTTGTATTGTTTTTTAGTGGTAGGACTTTGTATCTGATTAAAATGGTGCATGTGTGAGTGTGTGTTTTACTATTTTCTCTATATGTCTTATATATTTTTCTTATATATCTTTATGTCTTTGCTCATGAAATTGCATTAAAATATACATTTGGTTACTATGTAAGCTGGGATACATAAAAATAGCATTATTGGTTTTAAAATTAAAAAAAAATTTTATTTCTCTTATTACTTAAAAACAATTTTAATTTGTGCCTAAATAGTTAGCTTTCATATATTTTTTCATACAGTTAAACCCAAACCAAACTCACTCTATTGAGTTGGTGCCTACTCATAGTGACCTTATGAGTTTCTAAGACTGTAATCCTTTGTGGGATTAGAAAGCCTTGTCTTTCTTCCACAGAGATACTGGTGGTTTTGAACTACTGACCTTTCAGACCATAATACAGTGCATGACCACTCCTGCGCCCAGGGGTCCTCATTTCCCATGATTTTTTTCTTTTATATTGAGTGCCCTGCTTTGTATATATTTTCAGGATGACATTGCACTGGAGTGTGGCACTAGATCGGGGACTCGGCAGTCACCTGCTATTGACTTTGTATGCACAGGTGTCTGTACTGGGTTTAACCCACGCTTGAAAAATATCTGTTATTCCAATCAAATGTCTTGATTGTTTCCTAACGTGTATTTAAGATTTTAAAATGCCTACCGCTGTTAATTCCTATTCATAGTGATTTTACAGGGCAGAGTAGAACCATCCCATAAGGCTTCCAAGCGTGTAATCTTCATGGAAGCCCCCTGCTGTGGCTCTCCTGTTGAGGCACTGGTGGATTTGACTCTTCGTCCTTACATAACAGTGGATCTCTTCACCCTTGTTACCATCAAGCCACCTTTGTGACTAAGCTCTCAAAACTCAACAATTCACTGCCATGGAGTCTATCTGTCTTGTAGTAACCCCCTGCTAAGCCAGAGAGGATGGATTTAATGGTTTGTCTTTGACTTGGTTTGAGTTTGAGTTTTCTTCCCTGAGAACATCGCTTCTAATTTCCTCTGAGACTCTCTTTTTCCCCATCCACTGTGAGGCTTGTTAATGCAAAGGATATTATTTTAGCAATGTCTTTTTCTTCTGTAATGTTGTGTTGGTGGTTGTCCGGAGTGATTTTCTTTGATGTGAATTTTTCCATTGTTGCACTTTTGTGGATCCTGCTATCTGAAGGCTTTCTGTATTTTTTCTCATTTTGTTCTCTTCCCAGAACTTGATAAGTAGGTTATTTGAAGTACTGTATAATGAGGAAAGAGTATGAATTTAATGTTTAAAAGATCTTTAGTTTTTCATCACTTAATTTCAGATTTTGTATGCAGGAAAGAAGTAAAATAAATTACTTTGAGTGGGAATATTTCAGTTATTTATTTTGTGAAAGAAACCACCGAACCCTGGTTCCCTTCCCATAGCAAATAGCTATTTCAATGAAAATAAAATTCGAGAATTCTAAAACAGGCATTCTCACACACATTTGTGTACTAGTGATGAAAGTTGAATGACTTGGGTACAATGCTTAGAGCACTGTAAATAGAAATAGTAAAGCTAGATTAAATATGGCCCAATGCCTTTTTGTATGGCCCATAGGCTAAGGA
>NW_022111368.1:22066037-22076761 GCF_000313985.2 Echinops telfairi | reverse complement strand
TGGGCTTCTTCAGGAGTTAGAAAGCCTCATCCTTTAGTTATCTGTGTGTTTCTTTATAACTATTTTTTCCTTCACTTTTTGATGAGGATGAGGCAAACGAAACTAAAATTGGGAATTATTTGTGATGCTGTAGTAAAGTTTGTGTGCCGTCAATGCAGTTAGCATTTCAATGCTTTATGTTGTGGGTACATTTGTCCCTGGTTTACCAATGAGCAGATGTGGACTGGCACAATTAAGTAACTCATCCACGGCATCTGAGTTTCTTAGTGCATGTATATGTGAAGTACCACAAATGGGTGGCTTTAATAAACAAAAGTTTATCTTCTCACATTTTAGGAGGCTAGAAGTCCAAATTAGGTGTACCAATTCCAGAAGGCTCTCCAGGGGACTTTCTTGATTTCAGCTTCTGTTCCTTACTTCCTTGATGAGCTCTAAGTGATATCAATCTTTCCTCTTTTGTCTTTCCTTACTTATGCGCCTAATCTGATCTTTTGATGGCTCCAAAGTGTTTGGCCGCTGGCATAGTGCTTAAGAATTGCACTGATAATCACTGGTCAGTGGTTTGACACCACCAGAAACTCTGCAGGAGAAAGATGCGATGCTATTCCTGTCAAAAAAAAGAAAAAGGAAAAAGAAACGACACCAGGATATTTACTGTCATCACGTCTATATTAGATGCACTAAGTAAAATAACCAAAGTTATGTTGCTAACTATTTAACTGAAGGAAAAAGGATATAGAATTGGGAAGCAAAAATGTAGGAAATCTAAAAGAAAAATTCAATAGAATCTATAGAAAAATATGTGAATAGACAAAGGAATTTAGCAAGTTTGGCTTTAACAATAAATATCTTAAAGATGTATTATTTTTCTATTGTGTTTGCAATAAAGAATTCAAAAATTAATTAAAGAAACATTGCCACTTACATTAGCATTGAAAACATCAAAAACTCAGAATAAATGTATTGAAAGAAATAAACTATATCTATACCAAAAGCAATGCAAATATCATTGGTGAACATTAGAGACTGTCTAAATAAATAGAATACCATGTTTGTGGATTGCGTGACTCAATATAATAAAGATGTCTGTCTCCACCCTCCCCCGCACCCACCTCCCCCCCAAAACCCTTATTGTCTTGGAAACTCACAGGGACAGTTCTACCCTTTCCTCCAGAGTCCCTTGAGTCAGCATGAACCGAATGGGAGAGAGTTTTTTGTTTAACACTACTATGGATGGCCCCATTTACATAACAAAGAAAACAGGACCCCAAATTTGATTACATTAATAAGTATAAGGGCTAGCATTTACAATGCTACAATTTTGTGGGACATAATTCAATCCATAACACACAGACGTGTAGAACGAGAATCTGAAGCCAGGGGTACCGTTGTTAGGGGAGAGCTGCTTAAAACTCTTTGCCATGAAGTCTTTGGGTTGGGCCTTTATTTCAGAATGCAGACTATTGCTTTTGGAGCTAGGGATTTGGGGAGTGCTGTTACTGGTACGTTGCGGGTATGTGTTGGGGTGCTAACTTCAAGGACAGCAGTTCAAAATCATCAACTGCTCCACAGGAGGCTCTCTACTTCTGTAAAGAGTTATAGTCTTGGAAACCCACAGGGACAGTTCTACCCTGTCCTATAGGGTTGCTGTGAATTGGCATGAACTCAATGGCAGTGAGTTTTCAGTTTTGGTTATATCCTTTATCCCACCATGGAAGTTGCCATAATGAAGGATAGAGTCAGTATGAAACAAGGTTACAAAGATGTGGATTTCAATCTACATTTTTACTCCATAGGGCTTTCAATGGTAGATTTAAAAAAAAAATGAACCAGGTATTTTTTTCAATTGGGCTTCTAACTCAAGGTGCCTCTGTGTGGGTTTGGATCAATCACCTCTCAGTGAGGAGTTGAGTGGGTTGTACTACTTAGAGACTCCTTTCATAATAGAGGAAAGATTTAGGAGGCAAAGGGAATTTACAGAGGTCTAAATATGGACACGTAAATATATTTATATATAATGTTAGGGAAATAGATCTATGTACATATATTTATATATTAAATATCAAGGTAGTAGAAGGACCTTGGGCTTCTACTCAAGTACTCCCTCAATGCAAGAACACTTTGTTCTAATAACCTGACATTCCATGATGCTCACCTTCCCGACATGATCGCTGAAGACAAAATGGGTGCATAGAAAATGTGGTGAAGAAAACTGATGGTACCTGGCTGTCAAAAGATATAGCATCTGGGGTCTTAAAGACTTGAAGATAAACAAGTGGCCATCTAGCTGAGAAGCAACAAAGTCCACATGGAAGAAACACACCAGCCTGTGTGATCATCAGGTATTGACAGAATCAGGTATCAAGCATCAGAAGACCCAAAACAATCATATCGATGTGAATGAGCGGGAGTGCAGAGTGAAGACCCAAAGCCCATCTGTAGACAATTGGACATCCCCTTACAGAAGGGTCACAAAGAAGAGAAGAGCCACTCAGGGTGCAGTGTAGCACTGTTGAAACAAACAACTTTCCTCTCATTCTTTAATGCTGCTTCCCTCCCACTATCGTGCTCCCAATTCTACCTTACAAATCCAGCTAGACCAGAGCATGTACAGGGGTACAGATAAGAGCTAAAAACAGAGGGAATGCAGGACAGATAAAGCCCTCAGGACCAATAATGAGAGTACCGTACCAGGAGGGTAAGGGTAAGGTAGGGGGAGGAAGGAGGAGCCCATCACAATGATCTACATATAACCCCCTCCCTGGGGAATGGACAACAGAAAAGTGGGTAGAGGTAAACATCTGTCAGTGTAAAACATGAAAAAATAATAAGAATTTATAAATTATCAAGGGCTCATGAGGGAGGGAGGAGTTGATACCAAGGGCTCAAGTAGAAAGAAAATGTTTACTACCTAGATATTGTGTGCAACATTCTATTTCTGGTTTACATTTTAATTTTTATGTTAATGTGCTTTATGAATGATTTTAGGGGAATTAATTAACCTTTAAATAATTATATATTCAGTCAGTAGCTAAATTTGCTAAGCTGGGAGGTTGGGAAATCATGGTCATCTGTTATGTCATAACTCAAATTTCACGTGTATTTTTGTGTATATTCCTTAACAGGCTTCCATCTCTACCACAAGCTGCCTACCATAGTGCCTGAAAGCTGCCTCCTGATAATGGTTGGACTTCTGCTAGGTGGCATTATTTTTGGAGTCGATGAAAAGTCGCCACCGGCCATGAAGACGGATGTCTTTTTCTTATATCTTCTCCCACCGATTGTGCTTGACGCGGGCTATTTCATGCCAACTCGTCCTTTCTTTGAGAACATTGGCACCATTTTCTGGTACGCTGTGGTAGGGACACTTTGGAATTCCATTGGCATCGGAGTATCTTTGTTCGCTATCTGCCAGATTGAAGCATTTGGCCTGAGTGACATCACTTTGCTCCAGAATCTGCTCTTTGGCAGCTTAATCTCAGCCGTAGACCCCGTAGCTGTGCTTGCTGTCTTCGAGAACATTCACGTGAATGAGCAACTCTACATCCTGGTCTTTGGAGAGTCGCTGCTGAACGATGCGGTCACAGTGGTGAGTGTCACATTCATGCTCAGTCCCTCTACACGTGTGGACCCACCCACCGACTCTTTGAGACTAGCATCTGAAAGAGAAGACATTACAGGCAGGACTGGCTTCATTCGTGTGCACACATGCAGTGTGCAGCACATTGGCCCACACTCATAGGGCCCCACGTGTGGCTTTAATGTTGTACTGTCACATTCTTGAGGGTTTTTTTTCCATGCACTTTGAATGTGGAACCCCGCATTTTCATTGTGTATTGGGTCCTGGCAAGTCTATAGCAAATCCTTTTTCTACAAGGCTCTGTTAATGCAGTGAAAGGACTCATTGTGTGGTACAGTTAATATGCCCAGCTGTTAATCAAGAGGTCAGAGGTTTAAGTTCGCTTCAAGGTATCTGAAGATGCCTGATGATCTATTTCTGAGTGGAACATTCTAGAAAGCCAGTGGAAACCCCGTGGGGCACAGTTCTCCTCTGTCACACACAGGGTCACTGGGGGGTGGAATCACCTTGAAGGCAAATGGCTAAAGTCTAAGAGAACCACTTGACTGGTGGGGCAGGTAGAGGATGAGTTGCGAACTGCAGCTCTGGGGCCATAGGCCACTCTGTCGGTACATACATGTGGCTCTGAAGTAAAATTGAAAATGCAATTATAGTCTCATTTATACAATTTTAAAGGTTATTCTTCAGACAATGGTGATTTCATTTTTTTTGTAAAAAACAATTTTAAAAAATTGTTGTGAGGGGTAGGATTGGTTCTTCCATTTCAACGTGCATCAACCTCTATGCTACAGAAACATACAAGTGATTGTGATAAAGATATATCTTTGAAGATATATCTGATTAGTACTTTTAAACATGACAGTCAGATAAAAATTGAAAGGACTTTAGACCTCAGGATCCTTTGTGGGAAGAAATGTGCTCAATTTATCTCTTGTTCAATATGAAAGGGTTTCAGAAAGTTCATGGAAAATGAATGAAAAGATCATGGAATTTTCCCATGAACCTTAGAAGCTCTCTTACGTGCAAAGCAGTGCTACCCAGTAAGTGCTACTCTTTGTCATGTACCATGCTAATTGTTGTAAGTAGATTTATCATCACAGACTCACCTTCTGTTACTACTCAGTCAGCATGAGTTTGGGTCCCACCCTTTTCCCATAAGCTAGCAATTATTAAGAGAAGCCAATTTGTAATTTTTTCTTAGTTGACTCCTAAGTAAACTCAGAGGCTGTTAGGATCTGAAGGGTGTCAGCATTTACTCTCACCCTGCATTTTGAACTCAGCAAGGAGGAGGAAATGTCTCTATTCATACACAGACCGATGTATCTTTCTAGCTCTACTACTTAAATGGCCATCAAGTCAAACTTGAGAGTTAAAAAATCAGTTAGCAGAAGTGATGCTGGTTTGTGTTATTTCTAATAGTGATGATAACCTTTAACCTTTTTTGAATGCATAGTATGGGCTCAAGTCTTTGTGATAATTTATGTGGTGGTAGATTAAATACGTATTCTTCCAGTTTTGCAGATAAGACACTTGAGGTGAAGATGAAGTGAAGTGTAGATAAGTAGCTAAGAACTCTGGTGGTGCAGTGGTTAAGCTGTCAGCTGCTAATTTAAAGGTCAGTAGTTCTAACCCACTAGCTGTTCTATGGGCAACAAATGGGGCCATCTACTCCCATAAAGATGTGTAGTCTCAGCAGTTTTATGAGGCAGTTCTACTCTGCCCTGTAAGTCGCTGAGCTGGAATGAACTTGATGGCACAAGAGCAAAACCAGTTAAAGACCTTAAATGACTTCAGCTGCCCTCTCCATGACTTCAGAAGGAGCCCAGTGGCTTTGACAGGTAATGCGTTGGACTACTAGCCACAAGGTTGGCAGTTTAAACCCAACAACTGCTGATCAAGAGAAAGATGAGGCTATCTGCTCTCATACAGATTTGCAGCCTTTGAAATCCCATGACTATGACTCAGAGGGTCGCTGTGGGTCAGAACCGACCCAATGGCAGTGGTTGAGCTTGGTTTGGTTCTCCATGCGTTCATACCATAACGCTGTTCTTGACCTATTTCACTGCCCAAATAGAAACAAACTTTTTTGTAATGTTTGCCTATACTCAACTACAAATTTAGACCCTGAACTGAATAAAGTATCATTTTAAGGATATCTGTAAACTTCATGTAGACATTGTTACAGAGAAAATAATGTATTGACTATATTGATAAAGACTTCCCCCCATCCCCCGTTTTTTAGAACATGAGACATAAAGGCAGCTACGTTTTCTCACTGAAGTAATCAAGTCCACTTCATTAATTTCATCCATCATTAGCAGCAATCATTAACTAACAAATGCTAAAGTTTAACTGAGAAACTAACATCATCCTGAAGACATTTTATACCACAGAGCCTTCAGTTTTTCCATTGTGACTTTGTTTGCTATGTAAAGTTTATACTTGATGGGAACAGTTGTAGACGTTTAGTGTGTAATTCATAGAGACCATGTATTTAGTATAAAGGACACTTTACAACTGAAAAATAATACTTTACTGCATTACCTATAGTACCATCAGGTTCGTTTCAGAAATACATGACATATCTTTACACTATCTTCTCCTATTAAAAAACATTTCATATGTGCATCCAGTGATCCATTTGTTGAGTTTATCAGGAGTCAAATCTCAAGAAAGGGTCTTGTTAAACTGCCATTTGGAGTGTGCAAAGACTCTGGACATTCCAGAATCACCTGTAAATATGAGTTTGTAGTGAGAGGAAGGAAGAGCTAAGCCAGGGAGGCCAGTGGGTCAAAGCAGAGGACTTCCATTCCATTATGGGAAGGAGGGAGAGGACAAACAAACAAATAAAGACCTGGAAGTCCTGTCACATGGCTAGAAACTCCAAGTTACATCCACTGTAAGGGTTTCATATAAAAGACTACATATTCTGGTAGGTTATATAGCCTAGGTTGAAAGTCTATGGGCTGAGAATCATAATATATCAGGGAATACACAAGGATTTTTCTGATCCAATTCCAAACGACCTGCTATTTTTCTCACTGCATGATCTGATTAGTGGGCTAAATGTTTCAGATTTTTGCAATACTTATAATGAATTATGAAAAATGATGGCTTTACTTCCTTATCAAATACATCAAGGAATAGAGGTATTTTAAGTTTTATTGACATCTTTATCAATTAATTAATGAGAAGTTTAAGAAATTCATGGGATAGGATAAGGGATTAAAAATATGGATCGTGATGCATGCAGTGAAGATGATGACTCATTTGGGCATTGCACATGGAAAGGCCGAGATTAAAAAGCAGTACAATGCCATGGGGAGGATGGGCGAACTTGTTGTTGTGAGATGCCTCTGCATTGGTGACTTCCTGCAAAAGAGGACAAAACACTGTATGGTCCCACTGTATTCTTATGGTCTGATTCCATTCTCAGGATGCATTGGATTGAGAGTTATAATCCGTGTGGTTTCCACTGATTGATTTTAAGAAGCTAATCACCAGGTTTTTTGGATGCTCCACCGAAACTTGCTCAGCATCGTTGCCAAACACAAGCCTCCCCTGACAGCTTTCTGTTACGGAAATCAGCTCCCAAACACTTCGTCTGCCGAGAAGTCCTGTTGACCAAAGTCAGAAGGCGAGAAGTTCAGATTTGAAGGGAGTAACGCACAACACACACATTTCTTAAAGCAAAGAGAAAGTGACAAACTGCAAATTATAGCTCAAACTCTGTTATTGTCCATGGCTATCATAAATCTTGTTTAACAACAGGAAAAAAATCAGTCATTATGAAGTGACATCAGACACATTTTGTTTAAAAAAAATGTATACTAAGTAGGATCACTGAAATTAGTCTGGTGATAATAAAAAGGGGCAAGAAGCAACAGAAAACACATTCACAGTACAATTGGAAGGTTGTTATTTTGTTTCCCTTGAGCAGTTGATGGCTTTGATCCAGATGATGTTTTTTCAAACCAGCATCAATAGCAGTAATTGAAAGACATTTTTCCGTGATGCTACTCCCCATAGAAGTGATGAAAATAATGGGGTGAGACATTTTGGGATGCACTTATGTCTTTGTTGGGAGACTGCAAGTGAGAGTTAGAGCACAATACGAACTGTGTCAGGAAGGAAAAGGAATTGGAAGTGTGATCCATCTGATGAAATTGTAGGCCAGCCTTCCAGAAAAGGATCCCTTCACCTGCGAACTTGCAGCAATGCTGGGTGAAACAGAACCTGTTGACTCCACACTCTCCTTGAGCGGCACTGCAGCCCTGCTGCTTTCAATAAGGAAGGACAGGGAGAATGAGCTAGTTGAATTGAAGAGAAAGCTTTTTTTAAAAAGAGTTATAAAGCTTTAAGTAACAGTATTTTAATTAACTAAATCAAACTGGTACCTTAATTAATAATACAATGAGTCTAATAAATTGAACTCTGAAACCCACTACCATCAATTCGATTCTGACCCATGGTGACCCTTTGCGACAGTGCAGAATGCCCAATGGGTTTCTGACACTGACTGTTTTAGGGAGAAGAAAATCGCATCTTTCCTTCACAATGGCCGGTGGTTTCAAACTGCAAACTGGGTAAGCAGTCCAATGCGTAACTACTGTGCTACCAGAGTGCTTCAATATCTCTAATAATTTGTAGTAATGGAACGAGTAATTAAAATATTAACTTCATTTAATATATGACTTTTTGTTCTGTATTTATCAGAATAAAAAGAGTCCAACCAGTGAGTATTCTGTTTGTGATCATTTAAGTAACTAGGAATGGGAAGATTTTCAAATAGTACTCTGTGCTTATTGAATGTGCACTTTATGAAAACATGTCAAACTTTCCTTAGTAGACGAAACTTGTTCTGTAACTCAGCTCTCTGAGAAGTCTGTTGCCACAATGTTCACAGTCAATGATATAGATTCATAGGTTCACATTGGAATTTCCAAGATTATCTCTAGGTGTGTTAATGAAAAACTGGAATATTCTGTTGCCTTTCCTGTGGGCACTTACAAGAGTTTCTTCTATGTGCCATATACTAGCATTGGTCAAGGAGAGCTGTAAAAGGAAGAAGATGATGTACATCAGTTGTCCAGGTTTTGCTCAATGTGTAATGGAATTCAACTTCAGAAAGCTGGAAGAGTCCTAGGATTACATGCTACTTAAGTTGGCTTTTGCAAATGACAACAAGACACACCCTAAGATTCCTTACCTAGAAAGGTTATTGTATATTTTTGATGTGTTAGGTGGCAGTCTCCAAAGAAGGAAGACCAGTGATATTTGCGTGTGTATTATATAAATCTACACACACACACACATATATGTATATATAAAGACATTTATATCAAGAAATGGCTTACACGGTTGTAGAAGGGTTTAAGTAAAATCTGCTTCGAGTCTGTAGGTCAGATGTAAGTTGAAGGCTTCTCTGATCTGTGTAGCTGCAGAAGCTGAAGAACAGGAAGCAGGACAAAGAAGTAGGCAGGCCACGGGCTGGTGGATGCAGAATTAAAATAATTTGAGGTCAGCTGAATGAATTCCAAGGTTGACACTCCTGGAATCAGCAGGTAATACAGCATGTGATCAGTAAACCACAGGCAGTTCTAGACCCAGCCGCAGGTGACCAGACATAGTCTTGTCAGCTCAGTATCTCTCTTCTATCAAAGGTTATATGCCCAAGGAGGTGTCATCTTGCTGCAACCAGACCGATAGGCTGGGCTCCACTCTTACTTTCACCCAAGATATATATTTGACCTAAACTCTATCACAGACCACCCCTTGTAAATTTGACACCTGTAGGCAGCTCTTTAACCATGCATGATCTCCAAACAAAGACAATAATAAAATCATACTTGAACCTAACGTGATTTAACTCTTGTACAACTGAGAACACACTAAACTCCTTTTAATCTTATATTTTATACATGAACAAAACAAAAAGATGTGATGCTTACACACAAATAGGATTTACTCAAAAACAGAAATTTAGGATTTACATGCAAATAGAAATTACAGTCCTCATATCTGCGGCTGGCCACAGGGCTGTAGCTGGTATTTAGAATTCCATTCTTCTACCAATTCCATATTTCCTTTACCCTCAGGGAGTATCTTGTCCGGTACTTTGCCTGGGGAGGGGTTACTCTAACTTTCAACCCTGAAGAGTCTGGGCCATTAGTAATCATGTCAGAAGTGGGGTGCTATAGTTTACCATTGACTTTATTTGCAGGACGTGGTAATACTAAGGCAACCTAAGCAAGCTCCTTTATGTCAGACATATTATTGTTTACCTCCATGATGAAATATTAATCCAATTTTTGCTTGGTAACCAGGATCATTATCACCACTCAATACAGTAATCTCCTGATTTTCCAGTTGATCCACACGCATTAGGGGTGAAAAAAAAAATGGCCAGGAAGCAGGCTTAACTCCATTTCGATGGAATCAGGGCTGTGCCTCGCAGTAGGAGTAGTTCTCCCTTTGGAAGTAAGACTTCCAGACCCAAATAGAGAGTTGCAGGGGCAGGAAGCGAAAACGTGGTGAGTGGGTCATTAGCAATCATAGTGAGTGGTGCCACTCCTATTTCCACTTCTTGATTCCTGGTTTTTGGACACTATATTTTGGACACTAGTTTATGGCATATGCTGCCTCCTGGAGAGCGCTGCCCCACCCTTACAAGGTGTTGCTACCATAATAGCATTGCAATCATCTTGTTAGAAGTCAGTTCCTTTGTTCTACCAAGCTAGCTGTTTCGAGATGATGGTGGGCATGATTAGACTGGTGGGTTCTATGAGCATAGGCCCATTGCCACACTTCATTTACTATGAAGTGAGTCCCTTGATCTAAGGCAATGCTGGGCAGGATACAATATCACTGGGTGAAAAATTCTGTAAATGCATTGAATGGTAATTTTGGCAGAAGTATATGGCATGCAGGGAAAGCAAATACAAATCCCAGAGTAAGTCCCTGTCTATTACAGTAAGAACCAAATGATGCTCTTTTCAAGAAGGAAGTGGGCCTTTGTAATCAACCTGCCACCAGGTTGCTGGTGAATTTCCTGAGGAATGGTCCCAGATCTTGGGCTCAGTGTTGGTCTCTGGTGCTGGCAGATAAGAAACTGAACACAGGCAGTAGGCAAGTCAGCCTTGGC
>NW_022111368.1:22063756-22065937 GCF_000313985.2 Echinops telfairi | reverse complement strand
GCTGGCATTGGCTCGGTGGCCTCGAGTTGGACTGGGTGGGGGCACGTTCTTGATGCCAGGTTGCTTCTTCCTATACAGTTCTTCCTGGTCCACAGATGAATGTCTGGGTTTATTTCCCTAGACAACCTGGCCTAAAGCACCAGTTATTCCTGAGGAATGAGAGCTCCTCGCTTTGCCCGTGGGGGTAGGTCCTGGAGAAGTGGGAGAGAGAACGAATAAGGCAATGTTCTGTGGACAAGAAAGTCACAATTTCTCTGGGGAGATGAGGCAAGCACTCAGGATACAGGATCAGCAGTCCTTCAGAGCTGAAGGGTTCTGGAGGCCATCTGTGTTGCAGGGGCTGAGAGAAAGGGCCATGTACAAAAGCAGAGGAATGTTTTGAGGAACAGAAGCTTCAGCCCTGGAAGACAGATGCAGTTTCCATAAGTTTAGGTAAGCATGTGGAGCCGCGTTCTGTGATGGGCGTCCACAGGAAGAACAGTAAAAGCACGTATGAAATGATGTCATGACGTTTGTGGGGACAGTGAAAATACCCTTTCAACAGATTAGAGTATTGGAATGCAATTTTTATTTAATAAAAAGTATACCAAGGATATATGTGTTTTAAATCTGTAAGAAACCAAGTGTATTAAACCTTTCCAGAGTAAAAAACAACACAAATGTCAAACTTGGAAGTTTAAAATGGGATTACAATATTTAAAGGACCTAATTCTTTTTTTTTAAATTTTACTGGGGGCTCATACAATTCTCATCACAATCCATACATACCTCCACTGTGTCCAGCAGGGGCTGGGGGAAAAAGACGATTGGTTTCCAAACAATGTGTCATCCATCCCACTTGATGGTTAAAGTCCCCGTCTGCAGAGGTAACCCTTTGGTGAGCATTCAAATCAAGCACAGATGTATTCACCTATTTTTGACCACTCATTGAGGTCTATTTATATACTTCTTTCCCACATCTCCTCGTCACCAATTTTCTAATCATACTTCTTCCAATCGACGATCCCGCCAAGCTATTGGCCAAAGTCCATGAATCCATATGCAGTCTTGCATTTGGCCATTGTCCCCTAAGCAAATGGAATGGCCAGGTGTATAGCTCTAATCATCACATTCATATAAGGAAAAGTAGCCTGAGGTGATTTTTCTGTAGCTCTGTTAAACAACTTTGTTTGCATAATTTGCATCCTCACTTTCCACACTTTCATTAAATCGTGAAAGTATTGCGCATTTCATTATTGTTCACAATAAACATTCATAATTTTAGCACATCTTGACTTATTTTATTAGTGGTCATAATGAGGGTGCCTGTGATTATTTGAAAGATTTGAAAGTGTGCGCTTGTCACTTCCGCCCAGTAAAGAACTGAGCGCTCAGTGTCCTAGAAACCAAGTGTCAAATGGAAGTCAACTGTCCGGAGACCTATTAGAGACCCATCTGTCTTTGGAATAAAACGAAAGCATGCACACATGCATACATAAACATAGATAAAACCCATAAAATTATTTACTCACAAGCCCTTTTCTACATAGAGTCCCTTATGATAACATGTAAGGATTTACTTGGCATGAACCCACTATGGGGTTATGGCTAATGAGAGTTAAAGAATTTTATCTTAAGCTGATCACGAGATATCAGGGCCAGTTTCAAACAGGGGGAAGGTTATGGAAAATTTCCTGTTTGTCAAGGAAACATTGTGCCTCAGCTATTTTCTGATAAGACTGTAGTGACAGCTGAGTCCGTGGAGTGATACAAATGTAGTTTCTAACCAGTGTCCTGAAAGAGGTTCTAGAGCTCAGCTTTACTCTTTGAAAAACCCAAAGGATTTTATAGAGAATAGACATTATCACCTATTTATTGATGCCAGCGCTGATAGTTCGGGATCGTGGGAATGAAATACTCCTGGCTTGGGATGGAGCCAACCCTGTCAATCAGCCAACCCTGATATCACCTCCTTAGTGTCATGAGCCTTTTTATACGACGGGACTTTTCTTTCTTCTTTTTAAAATCATTTTATTGGGGGCTTGTACAACTCTTATCACAATTTATATGTACATCCATTGTGTCAAGCACATTTGTATATTTGTTGCCATCATCATTCTCAAAACATTTGCTTTCTACTTAAGCCCTTGGTATCGGCTCCTCATTCCCCCCACTCCCTCCCCCACCCTCCCTCCCTCATGA
>NW_022111368.1:22030838-22062948 GCF_000313985.2 Echinops telfairi | reverse complement strand
ACACTGTTGGCTTTGTAAACTTTTGTATTTAAAGTTTTACTATGAGACAAAAAAATACTTAATCAATCACTGGCTATGATTCACCCTGGTACACAAAAGCATGTTCCTTATTGAAGGTCAGGGAGGAGGGGAGAGGGGAGCTTGACGAGATCTCCTGATACTGTGCTTTCTTTCTCCCCAGGTCCTGTACAACCTGTTCAAGTCTTTTTGCCAGATGAAAACCATTGAGACCATTGATGTGTTTGCTGGAATTGCTAATTTCTTCGTTGTAGGAATTGGTGGGGTGTTGATTGGCATCTTCCTGGGATTCATAGCAGCATTCACCACCCGGTTCACCCATAACATCCGAGTGATTGAGCCACTCTTTGTCTTCCTGTACAGCTATTTGTCCTACATAACAGCTGAAATGTTTCACCTCTCCGGCATCATGGCGTGAGTGCTGAATTGATCATTCTCAAAGTACTTCACTTGTGTATTGTCAATGGAAAGTTTTTAAACCCGAAAAGGCTAGTAAATGGGTAGACTCACTTCTATTATTTTAGGAATAATTAAAAAGTGTTTTTTTCCTACTTTTGAAATGAAAATATATATCCATAAAATGCATCTCAAGTTATGTGCTGCTAATGTACAAATCTGCTGAAAATCCATCTCCCGAGTCGCATGAAATATGGCAATAAGCTTTTATGTTGAAGATCAGGCAAGAATTCTATGAACTTGATGACCACACAATGTTGCCAGTGTTGGTATCTATCAATGTATTCCCATGAAAGGTGCATTGCACAGACTGATTTTAGAATGTTTCTTCATTTCATATATATATATTCATTTGAATAAGCACAGTCATAGAAAATACACAGGTAACATGATAGTTCTGATTTGAAATGGTAGCATGAAGTCATTCGATGCATAGTTAATTCCTAGAGTCAATTCTAACCTGTATGAACCTAGCCGGTTGAATTTTTTAACATCCAAAGGTATAATCATAAAGTAGGTCCTCGATCTGTGTCAAGTGCAAACTCACTCTGAAGGGGGTTCCTAGAGACTGCTGCAGGTGGCCTGAAGGACGACTCTGATTTTCAACCTTTGGAAAATGGCCTCGAATGAGGATGTGGTTCTTTCGGCAACTTCCCGGAACAGGTCACAGCTATATCACATATGGTCACAGCTATATCTACATGATGGTCACAGCTATATCTACATATGGTCACAGCTATATCTACATATGGTCACAGCTATAGCTACATTATATTCACAGCTGTATTTACTTTATGGTCACAGCTATATCTAATCAGTTCGAAAATCTGGGACAGTTTCAGCCAGTTATTATTATTATTTTTTTTTACTTTGAAAAATGCTCTGTCTGTGCTATAGTTACCAGGCTAGCTCTGCTATCTCTGCTGTACACATTTGGAGTTCTGTTACTGTAAATACAGGCCTTGTTTCTTTCTGAAAATGTCTCTTGCAACTCGATTTTGGTGATGCTATAAAGACTTTTTTTCCCCTCCTTCTCACATACATCACTTTGTATTGAAAGCCACGAGAGCGGGCTCACGTGTCACTTCAGCTCCATGAAGAGAGCAGCGGCCATTGTACCGGCCGTCATGAGTGGAAAGGTTGTGTGGTTTTCTGTTTCAGAGATGGACCTAAATACAGCAACATATTAATCCAGGTTGGCTCAGGGATGAAATGTTCCACATCTTCCTGGTTGCTATTTCGAGTCATTTGTACGACTTCCAGCTGCCTTGCTGTTCTTTCACTGGTGTCGTTGAACACAGATGATCAAGGAGTCTGCAAGGTCTCTCAGAGTGTGGGCGAGAGTGAGTGTCTCCTTGCTCAGCAATGGTTTCCAATAGCAGTGTGTGCAAGATTCTTGAATTGCTCTGTGAGTTTGTCTCCAGCTCCTGGATATGTGCATATTGAAAAATTCTAGCCAGGCTCCAAATCATTATCTAAAGACTTGTGTAATTTAGGTTGCTGTTTAAGGAGCGGTGTTGGGCTCAGCCAGGATGCAGAGAGCGGGGGTGGGGGTGGGGAGTGGTGGGGGTGGAGTATGAGGAGCAGGGTGGAGTTAGAGTCTAGAAGCAGCTCTGCTCGGAAAGGGCCTGTGATCAGGGCACCACAGGGTTGGAGAGGCATGAACTGCATCAAGTAGCTGACCGCCCATGAGAATTAGGAATCAGGTGAAGTGAAGCCAGAGAATCCTGGTAAATAGCATAGTTTGTGAATATTTGTTACAACTTAGTATGCACAAAAATTCTTTAGTGTATTTAATATTTTCATTTTACACTGTAGTCGTGTGCCATCGACTCAGCTCGGATTCAGCAGCCCAGCTTTTGATGTCAGGGGCTGTGGAGTTGCCTCTGACCTGTGACAGCCCATAGCAACCCTGTGCACAACGAAGCAACACACCGCCCAGCCCTGTGCCGTCCTCCCAGTCGTTCCTCTGCCCGAGCCCCTCGTTGCAGCCACGGTGTCACCCGCCTCCGTGAGGGCCTTCTTCTTTTCTGCTGCCCTCCACTTTATGAAGCATGATGCCATCCACGCCCAGAGGATGTAAGGCAAAGCCTCCTCACCTTTGCCTCTGAGGAGCAAACACGGGCCCTACTTCGTGTAGCAGTCCATGGTACTTTCGATATTCTCCCCCAGCACCACACTTCAAATGCAGCGATTCTTCTTTGGTCTTCCTTATTCAATGTCAAGCTTCCCCTGTGCATGACGCCATTGAACATACCATGCGTTGGGACAGGCACACCTAAGTACTCAAAGTAACATCCTTGCTTTTCAATACCCAAGACACCTGGTGCAGAAGATTCCCATAATGCAACGCGCCTTTTGATCTCTTCACCACTGCTTCCCTGGGCATTGTTTGTGGATCCAAGCAAGACCAAATCCTTAACTACTTCAGCCTTTTCTCCACTGATCCTGATGTTACCTCTTGGTCCAGTTGTGAGGATTTTGCTTTTCTGTAGCTTGAGTTGTAATCCATACTGAAGTCTGCAATCCTTGGTTTTCATCGGGAAGTGCTCTAAGTCCTTTGCACTTTCACCAAGCAAGGTTGTGTCATCTGCATATTGCAGGTTGCTAATAAGCCTTCCTCTCATCTTGTTGCCACATTCTTCTTTATACAGTCCTGCTACTCTAGGTTATCTATAGTTTGTTATGATCCATACAGTCAAATGTCTTGGCATAGTCAATAAAGCAAAAGTAAATATCTTTCTAGTAGTCTCTGCTTTGATCTGAGATCCTTCTAATATCAGCAATGCTATCCCTTGCTCTATGTCCTCTTTTGAATCGGCCTGAACCTCTGGAAGCTTCCTGTAAATGTACTGCTGCGACCATTGTTGGATGATCTTCAGCAAAATTTTAATGGGATGTGATATGTGATATTGTTCTGTAACTTGAACATCTGCTGAGTCACCTTTCTATGAAATGGGTACAACTATGGTTCTCTGGCAGTCAGTTGGCCAAGAAGCTGTCTTCTAAAGTTCCCGGCATAGAAGAGTGAGTGCTTCCAGTGCCTCAACAGCTTGTCGAACCATTTCAATCGGTATTCCATCAATTCCTGGAGCCTTGTTTGGGGCTGATGATTTCCCTGTAGTTTGGTTCTTGCTCATATGCTACCTCCTGAAACGGTGGACCATTACCTGCTTCTTTCTGGCACAGTGACTCTGTGTATTCCTTCCATCTTCTCTGGATCCCTCCCGTATCATTCAACCTTTTGCCCCTAGAAGCTTTCAATGCTTCAAATCGAGGCTTGATATTTTTCTTGAGTTCTTTCAGTTTAAGTTATGCTAAGTGTATTCTTCCTTTTTGGTTTTCTAGCTCTATCTTTGCACATTTCATTATAATATTTTAATTCATCTTCTAGAGCTGCCTTTTGAAATTTTCTATTCAGTCCTTTGACTTCATCATTTCTTCCACTTTCTTTAGCTATGCTGCGATTGATAGCAAGTTTCAAAATCTCTTCTGACATCCAATTTGATATTTTCTTTCATTCTTGTCTTTTTAATGACCATTTGCTTTCCACATGAATGATGCTCTTGATGTCCTCCCACAGCTCACCATGTCTTCTGTCATAGTGTGCAATGCATCAAACCTGTTCTTGAGATGTTCTCAAGACTCAGGTGGGCTAGACTCAAGGTCATATTTTCTGGTGGACCCTACACACAACAAAATTAAACACTGCCTTGTAATGTGCCATGCTCCTACCCACGTGACGAGTACACCATTACATAAAGCATTGCAGGATAGTTTAAGTAGTTTGTATTTAGTACTGCTGCACACACACATACACACACTATTATTGGGTAGCAAATCAGGGGACAACTATGTGTTAGTTCTTAACACCAACACCTCGTGTTCTAGTGTGAGGTTTTCAGTACCCCCTTCAAAGCCTGACCTTGTGTGATGCTTCTGTATGTCTTCGGTCAGGACTTTGACCTTTGAAGTTCACTGGGTGCACTTCCATTCGGAATCACCATACTGGGCTTTCAATCCCCACCAACAGTTACCGTTTCAGAAACCCACAGCAAGTGCCTATGAGTCAGTATTGACTCGATGGCAGCGAGTTTAGTACTGACCTTGGGATGTTGGTCAAGAGGATACAACATAACGACTTAATTAAAGTTGTACTTCCTTGGGTACCTCTTTTATACAACTGGTCCTATGTTCTTTTTCTTGGGGGTGGGGGTGGGGTGTTAAATTGTAGTATCCTACCTTATGCTTATTGCATTCATTCTTTGTCTTTTAATAACAGATCTTAAAGTTCATGGGGATGAAGGCACTAAGCAATTTGAGCCTGTTCAGTGCTCTTCCTTGTTTGCTGCCGAGCAATAGGCAGCTGCCTAGAAAGGAAACTTAGCCTTGAGGTTCAACTCCCTCTCTGGTAGTTTGTAAAATGGTGTCCAGCTATGGAATGTGCCTAGTAGCCTATCTCCTTCCCTCCCCTCCAACCTCTCTTTTCTTCCAGCCACCCTCCTTTTCTCCCTGAGTCTCCTTACGGTCTTCCATAGTGAGGAACCCCTTTGTCTTATGTGAGGAGCCCTGGTGCTGTCGTCCTTATGGCTGTCATTGGCAAGGTCAGCAGTTCAAAACCGTCAGCCCGGGCTTTCTACTTCCATAAGGAGTTACAGTCTCAGCAATGTACAGAGTCCATTCTAGTGTATCCTACAGGGTTGTTACGTGTCAGCATTGACTCAAGGACAGTGAGGTTTTTGTCTTGGGTAGACTTTCTGGCAGCCGATGTGGGAATATTACTTACTGCGCAGGTCATTGTTATGACACCAAGCGCTCAAATTGAAAGTAAATGTTGAGAAAATGAGGATGGCAACATATGTACAAATATGCTTAATACAGTTGATGTATGGATTTTATGTTATAAGAGCTGTAAGCCCCCAAAGAAATGATCTTTAAAAAACAGTCTAATTAAAAAAGAAATATCTTCTTATAGTATACAAGCTCTAGATTTTGGTTCAAAATCTGATTGGTTTTTCAGATAAGAAATCACTGGGCAAGATTTCAGCATCTTGATTTCCTTAAGATGCTGAGAGCAATGCAGATTGGCTCTGCATAGTGTCTGTCCTTGCTGTTCTTTATCTTCATTATGAAATTGTGATTTCTTGTGATTTCCCCTGACACCAAATACATTAAATATGATGGGGTGGAATTATATCTGACTTTTTTCACTATGTTATAAACGGTTGGAGAGATGACTTATGGTAATTTTAAGATTTCATTTCCCTTTTGTGGTCTTTCTCATACATTTAACTATTTAAGAAGCTGTCTACACTCATATCTTCTTTTGGGTTCATGGTGATTTTAGCTTCGGAAAACAAGAGGTAGATGGAAGTCCCTCTTTGTTAATTATCTCCCTCTTTTCAATTGGGAATATATGTGACAACTTGTTTTCACAGAGACATGGATGTGTGTAGATGCTTTCAGATTTAGTTTCCACAGAAGCCCAGGCTAAAGTCAAGGGGCTGTTGCTGTGTGTGTCTGAAACCACCTTCTCTTACTACTAACGCCGAATGCCTTGGAGTGAAAAAAAAAAATACTAGTAATGGACTTGAAAAATTCACAAGTTGGCTTGTATTTTTGGATTTGATGTTCAGAAAAGTGCTCAATAACTTGGCACGGGTGAACCCTCATCTTTCTTTTCTTTGCTCAAGGACAGATATGTAAAGTGATACCTAAACTTGGGACCAATACAGAATTGCCCGGGTGTAGACATTGTCCTTCCCCTCTGGACATTCAGAACCATTCTGGTCCACACTTGACGCACCCACGCAGTCCACTTTGCCCCGACTAGGAGGACATTGAGACACACTGTCCTGCAGAGAGAGCTCTGGGCCCCCGCAGCAGTGCCGCCTGCCAGGGAAATGCTGCCTTTCTTTGATGCGCTCCAGTGGGTTCAGAAAACGACTAGCTCCTCCTTCAGAGAAGCGTGCTGGTACCTAATAATTCTTAGTTTTGTTTTGATGGACTCATGACTGCTTCGTCTCTTTTTCCATGGAAACACTAAAAGTATTTTCTGTTTGTTGTCTGAATTATTTTAGCACCATTCTTGTAAAGAAAGTAGAAAACTGATATCAGGTTAAAAATGGGTAGATGGGTCAAACACAGTCGCTGGGTAATTCAATGGGAAGTTAGTCCCAGAACTTGGGCCTAACTTGGGTGACTTGGTCAGAACAGAACATATTCCAATATCCACTTTAAAAAACAGAAATGAGTAAATGTCACTGAAAAGCCTTTAAATGAGACTTTATTATAAATCTCTGCAGTGCTAAGCTCAGAACTGACGTCTCCTGCGCAGGTTCCTCTCCCTGGCCCGAGGCATGTCCTTTCGATGACCTGACTGTCCTGTGCTCTCCTTTTCCAGACTTTCCTTGTATGTATTGGTCATTGTTACCTATGGAAGGCTTTCAGAACAATAGGAAGGTGTGTTTTTGGTTTCCAATCCATAGAATATACTAGTAAAGTATAGGAAACCATCTTTTAAAGAAATAATCACATGAAATCAAAACCCCACACTATCGGAATGACCAGTTCTTGCTGACTGCTTGTGAGGCAGTGATTCCTGGTTTTACGACTCCAGCAAGATGATTGGGGTGGGACGATGCAAAGAAGGTACTTCTGGCCTAGCAAGGGAATTGAACAACTTGTTGGCAATGCAAATAAGGTACATGTAACTTTTACAGGGGTGGGACCAGGCAAATAATGTATCCTAATAAGGGTATCGGTCAATTTTGCCATCCAACCATGATTAAAATGAACCATTCCAGAGGTGGGAAGAGTGGGCTTCCCTGTCACCAAGAGGCAGAGCCAGGAGCTGAGTACATCCCTTGGGCTCACTGTCCCTATTCTAAGGCACGGGAGAAAGGAAGAGGTGACATACTATGAGCTCTGGTGGCAGAGTGGTTACACATTGGGTAGGTAACCAAAAGGTCTGAAGTTCAAAACCACCAGAACCTCCACAGGAGGAAGACTGGGCTGTCTACTCCCATGAAACTCCCAGAGGTAGTGAGTGCTACCCTATCCTCTAGAGTAGCTATGCATTAGCATCAACTTGACGGCAGTGAGTTTGGTTTTGAGTGAGAAGGGGTGGCAGAAAAATAGTAACAGCAGAATCAGAAGACTGGTATCCAAGAAGAAAGGTAGGTATGGTGGGTCACCAGGGAGCAAGAAGGTTAAATGCCTTCATGGAAGATGATGACTGGCAGAGTAAGGTGCCAATGGATGTTTGCTTGGCTAGGCTTAGTGACCCACAGAGTGGGAGGACCAAGCACCTTCTAGCCCAGGTTTGCTAGAGCAGGACACTTTTCAGCACTTCTTGGCAGAGCTCAAGAGCCATTTAAATTTCCCGAGAAGCTGAAATATTTCAATAAGCTGATGAAGCACTGGAAGCATGTTTGTGCCAGGAAATTTGGAAGACAGTTACCTGGCCAACTGACTGGAAGAGATTTGTACCCACTGCAAAGAAATGTGACCCAACAGAATGTACAAATGATAGAACAATCCCATTAATATGATATGTTAATACATTTTTTCCTGAAGATAATTCAACAACAGTTGCTGTAGTACATTGGTAGGAAGCTGTCGGAGATTCAGGCTTGATTTACAACCTGATGTGGTACATTGCTGATCTTGACTGAAAGCAGAGAAGACCAGGAAGATGCTTACTTAGATTTCATTGACTATGCAAAGACCTTCGACTGCAAGTACCATAGTAAACTATGGTTACCTTGAGAAGAACAGAAATCCTTTTACAATTCATTGCAATCATGCCGAAATCATACATGAATAAAAAGGCAGTTTTGTGAACAGAACAAAGGAATACTGTATGGTTTAAAATCCAGAAAGGTGTGCATCAAGGTTGTATCCTCTCATCATATTCATTTAATCCATATGCTGAGCAAATAATCAGTGAAACTGGATTCTAAGAAGAAGAGTGCAGTATTAGGGTCGGAGGAAGGCATACTAACAACTTTCAACATGCAGATGACATGACTTTGCTTGCTGAAAATGAGGATGTGAAGCACTTGCTGATGAAAATCAAGGATTGCAGCCTTTAGGATGGATTACAACTCACTGTAAAGAAAAGCAAAATCCTCACAATTGGAACTATAGGTAATATGGTAAATGGAGAAAAGATCGAACTTGTTAAGGATTTCCCCTTGGTTGGGTCTACAATCAATGCTCATGGAAGCAGCAGTCAAGGGATCAAATGACATCTTGCATTGGATAATTTATATGCAGCCCAAGACCTCTTTAGAGTGTTGTAAAGCAAATATGTCACTTTGAGGACTAAGGTACATCTGACACAAACCATGGTATTTTCAGTCACCTCATATGCATGTAAAAGTTGTACTATGAATAAGGAAGATCATAGCTTATGCACATTTGAATAATGGTGCTGTCAAAGAATATTGAAAGTACCATAAACTGCGAAAGGATCAAACAGATCTGTTTTGAAAGAAATAACAGCTAAATGCTTCTTAGAACCAAGCGTGGTGAGACCTTGTTTCATGTACTTTGGACATGTTGGAAGAGACCAGTCCCTGGAGAAGGACAGCATGTTTGGTAAAGTAGAGGGCAGTGACAAAGAGGAAGACCCTCAACAAGGTCAATGGACAGAGAGGCTGTGACAAAGAGCTCAAAGATGGTAAGTATGGCTCGATCCCATGCAGTGTCTCCTTGTGTTGTGCAGAACATCGCTACAGGTCAGAACCGACTCAATAGCACACAACAATAAACAGTAAACAACCACAATGGCAATGGGGATGAGGAAGAGAGCCCTACATTCAGTAAGGCCAAGAAGCTGTCCTGACTGAAGAACTGTATCCCCATTTGTTCCTGATCCTGAACTATAACCTGTTACTTCTCAAAGAAACCCCATACCTGTGAGGAGAGTCAGTGGGTTCTCTGTTACCATGGCAGTGAAATACTAGAAGACAAGTAGACAGAGACTGCTAAAGGAGGAATGACTTGTATAAGAACTAATTTTTTAAAAAATGGACGGTGGAGTTTCCCAGCTCTAGGAAGAAGTTTTAGAAGAAAGGAGAGACAGGACCATGACAGTAACCTGAGCTATCTTGTATTATGTTCTCTGGTCTTTTCCCTGTGACATTTACTTTTATTGCCACTGTAAGTAAAATTTTTATTTTTTGTTATGGTGCCTAATTTTACTGACAGTTCTCATTGGCAATGATTAAAATTGGGTATGATCCTACGTCTTCAAAAATTCAACCACATGACCATAGTTTTTATCACTATGAACAAATGAATGTAGGCCCACAGTTAAATCAATTTATGACAGTACGTAAAAGCAACTGAAAATAATCTTAAATGGTTGCTTTTCTGATGCAGGAGAATGAACCAAATGGCCAATTCACTGGGGTCAGTTTCCTGTGTAGGAGAAAGGAGCTGCGATGGACAGGCTAGGTTAGCTCTGCAGCAGCGGGAGCCAGGGTGCTGTGGGATGGACACGTCTGTGGCTGGGAAGCATGCTCGCTAGACTCCGAAGATTCAGCGTGGGCAGTTTGGAACAGAAGAGGAAAACCCGAACACTCCGAAGACCATGAATTCTAAAAAAATAGTGACATAGTTTGCCATTGCTGCCAAACTTTGGAAGGACCGGTTTAATCGTGTACATTTTATATTTTGAGATATCTAATGTATTTCCATGGATTTAAGATATAGTAACTATGAACCTAAATTTGAAATTGATTTTTAATTTTGCAGGTCACTGCCATCAAGTTGATCCATAGCGTCCTTCTGTAGGTTTCCAAGGCTGTAAAATCCAGTGGACACAAGCGACTGATTTGCACAAAACTCAGTGGGTGGGTGGGCGGGTGCTAAAAAACTCTGCAAGACAAAATAAATAGAAAGCAATTGTACTATTAGAAGTGAGCACTGAGTTAGGAGCCTTCTAACATTGAACCCTTACCAGGCTAACTGATCCTTAAATCAATTTTATAGGAAAGGTAATTAGGAAGAGCTCGCAGGGGTGGAGGAAAGGGTGTCAATCAGGACCTCAGAGAAGGAATGAAGAAACACATCATCTATCCCTTAATTTTCTGGATAAGCTCATCTACTCAGCAAAGAGTAAAAATAAGCATAAAGTATATTATTTTATAACCAATCACATATTTTACTTGATAGAACTTTTCCAAAATTTCACAATACAGTTAGCCATGGTAAGAGAGAACGTGAAATTACAAACCTCAGTCAGGGTAGTGTGAATGATTCATGAGAACATTTGCATTTATTTTTGTGGAGGTTTTTGTCTTCCTTATACATATGTTTTAGATTGAAACAGCTTAATTAGATAAGAGTCAATAGCTGAATGCCAGCCTTCCCTGCCTTCTTCCATAACAGTTATTTATGTTTATGGAGTGGACAAGAAGTAAAACCAGATGGTTGTCACTCTGTTTTTTGGCATTGTCCAGTAGATTGGCTACCAAGCACATGTGGTGATGGAGTATTTGAAATATGGATGGTTCTTGTTGAGATGTGGTGGTGCAGAAGTTAAGCACTTGGATGCTAACTTAAAGAAAGATTGGTGATGTGAGCTCGCCAGCTCCTCTCTGGGAGAAAGATGTAGCAGTCTGCTTCCATAAAGATCACAACTTTGGTGACCCTGCGGGACAGTTCTCCTCTATCCTCAAGGTTCACTGTTCATGGTTGTTGGTTCATGAACAACTGTTCATGCCATCGACTCATTTCTTACTCATAGTAACCTGCATGCAATCAAATCGCACACTCTTCCATCCTCACTAGCCTGTTGTTCCAATCACTGTGTCAGTCTGCTGCAGGTCATTCTCTGCTTGGCTTATCTTCATCTTTATCAAGAGGGAGCCCTGGTGCTGTGGTGGTTATGCATTAAGGCTGCTATCCACGTGGTCAGCAGTTCGAAACCACCAGCAGCTCCATGGGAGCATGACTGGACTTTCTACTGCCATAAACACTTTAGTCACAGAAACCCACAGGGGGTCACAGTGAGTTGGCATTGACTTGGTGGCAGTGGGTTTAGTAAACATGATGTCTGTCTCAAGAGATTGGTTCCACCTGATAAAGACCCAAAGTATGCCAGACAACGTTTTGTTACCATCATTTTGAGGGAGCTTTCTGACTGTAAGCTTGACAAGATGGATTTGTCTGTTCTTCTGGCAGTCCGTGGTATATTCAAGATTCTTCGTCAACATCATAACTCAAAGCCAGGGAGCCTTCTTCAGTCTTCTCACTCACTGTCCAGCGTTCATGTGCACACGAGGTGACTGACAGTCCGATGGCTTTGAGTCAGATCTCCTGTGTCCTTAAGGTGACCCTGGGAAAACAACTTTAAAATGGTCCTTTGCAAAAGATTTACCAATGGAACACGTCCTTTCATTTCTTGCCTGTTGCATCCATGGGCATTGATTGATTGTAGATCCAAGTACAATGAAATCCTTAGCAACGTCAGTTGTTTCTCCATTTACCTAATGTTGTTTATTGTGGAGATTTTTGCTTTTTTATGATGAAGATTGGAGTGTTTGCTCAAAAGGCCACACAATGAGTTGGAATCAACTAGACAGAAACAGGTGGGACTTAAGCTTTAAAGTACATAAAGAATCTTTAAGATGAAGTGGAGGATATTCCAGTAATTTTTATTTGGGTTGTGTGTTGAAATGACAATATTTTTGGTGTGTTGTTAAATAGTATTGAAATTATTTATTTTTAATTTTGTAAATGTGGCTAATAGAAAATGTAAGGCTTCATACATGGCCTGAGTTTCTTTCTAGTCCACAGCATCATTTTTGTCCTGCAGTTTCACCTCTAGCTTTTGCTATTTGGACATTGCATTTAGGCATTTGGCACATGTGTTTTTCCATCTGACAAACTAAAAGAAAAATAGAGGAAATAAAACAGGACAAATTTAGAGAAAATAGAGCAGATTGTTTCATCCCTCCACCAATGGTAACTATGCCCTTTAATAAAATAATGTTGTCTCTGCAATTAGGGAAAGTCAGAAATTAAGGGAGGAATAATTGACAGGCAGGTGGAGAGTGGCTGGTGAATATTCCTGAGTCAATTAAAAACCACCTGGAAGAAAGGAAAAAGTTACCCAAGGACAAGCATTAGGGGGCTTTGATATAAATATCTTCAAAGCAAGACTCTCTCTGAGGAAGAGTTATGACTCCTATTAGAATGGAGATGAGCAAAGTATTGAAAATACCTCTTGGTTTGGGGTATTTTATATGCTTCTCAAATTGAAATTGCAAAGTTACACAAGTTTATCCATTACTATGTGTGTATGTGTGTGTTTCTCTTCCCTCATCTTATGACGAAACCAAACCAATTCCATTACCATCAAACAAATGCCCGCCTATGGTGGCTGCATGTGTTACAGAGTAGCGCTGAATTCCATAGGGTTTCCTGGGCGGTCATTCGTATGGAAGGAAACAGATGGACAGACCCACTGGGGAGCTGTGTACCACCAAGATTTTGATCAATCGTTGTTTCCCTTAGGTGCCTTTGAGCCCATAGGAATGCATGCTGGTCCCTGGTTGGCAGTGTAGGATGCATCATCGGATTTTCTCAGAGGTCTGTCCAGCGAGGTGCTTCTCAGTGAGTTCAGATCACCGACCTTTCAGTCACTGGTGGAGCACAAGTCAAATGCAAACTATTTGTACCACCCAGGAACTTCTAGGAGCTATATCATTAACACTTTCTAATCTCTGTTTGTCTGAATATATCTTCAGATTACCAGAAGATAAATAAAGCGCATATATTATTAAGTTCTGTATGGGTAGCACAATTTATATAGCCCATGAATTCTAAATTCAGTTACACAGTTTGTAGCTCAGTATGTTAAGGTATGCTAAGATGTTCGAAGAAGCATATGGCATATTTAGGAGTAGTTTCTAAATGTAGTATAAAAATAAATATTCATACAAATGTTGACATGAGCAAATAAAATTGTATAATTTGGGAGTCTCTCTGACCAAAGGGCTTGGGTGGTTTCTGAGGTGTGTCATCTCGCCACAAAGCTTTATTTTAGATAAGGCTCAAGCTAGACTTTATTTTTTATGGGGGGCATTTTTTTTTCAAAGATAAAATAAGCAAATAGCCCTAAACAAAATGAAATGCTCCATTTTAAAAGATCATCATAGATAGATTTTTAAAGCTTCTTACTCATTCTCCTTCTGCTAACATGTCTCTTCTTGTGCTTACCAGATCATTTTTTAAAACTAAAATGTTAATTTTAGGATAAGCGATGCATGAACAGAAGGTTATCTTTTTAGGAAGATATATTAAAATGTATAATCTACCCCAATATGTAACTGGATGTGGTTTGTGAAGATCAATCTCTGATTCATAAACTCAGAAAAATATTCTCTGAATGACATTTAGCTAAAAAAAAAGACTATTGATCTTGTTTTATTGTTGTTTAGAAGTTATCACACTACTGCTCCTCCCTCTCGTTGTAAATCATAGACGAGGATTAGAAGCACACGTGTGTTCTTTAGGCAAAAAGACACTTGGTGTTTGCTGACTGACTTTATATTGCATGAAACTTGAACAGTTTACCCCTGGGTTAAGAACTGATCCTCAGAGATCTAGGTACAAAAAAAACAACAACCCAAAACCAAAAAGGAGATAGTTAACATCAGTCAGTAATACTGGGTGTGTGTCATTTTGTTTTTTGGGCTGTTTCTTGTCTGTGTTCTGTGCTCATCTAAGAAATGAGGGTATCACTGCCATCTTATGTTTCAAATATGGTATAAAATAACTTGACTTGATCATCAAGTCATTACCAGATGACCATAGGCTCATTGTCTCAAAGGACATCTTCTTTTTCTCAGAGCCTTGTAAGTAGAGGTGTATTGCAACGATAAGGCAAAAAGTCATTTTTTAGTAATTATTTGGGTAAACTGGAAAGCAAGATAGTAGAGCATAAATGTAATGTAGTGTATCAGGACTGAGAAATAGGACACTTTTTCTGTTTTAATGAGACTGTTTCTCAGAAAGCTGATACTAAAACCAAGTGTACAGTTACCACTCAGCTAGTACTTCTAAGTATGACAAGTGGGAGGATGTAGCTAAGATAGTTTTACGGATATTTTAAAAGTGAGTTAGAACAAGGACTTCTGCTAGGGTCAATGCTTGCTCTACCAATACTGTAGTGGGAGTGGCGGCCTCAGGAGAAGACAACAACAAGCCACCTGTTACTCCTTCACCTGGATTTAAGAACTCTAGGTTTCTTCCTCAGCTAAGTTCTATACATGGTAGATGCTGGCCTGGTATGAATTTAGAAAGTTCCTCTGTTGTCTTCTTGGCAAGGACAGCAGAGGCTGTGAATAGCTTCTCTTAACGCTATAGAATTTCTCAGTACACCCTCTGTGCAGCCACTTTCCCTTACCTCAGTCAAACACGAGGTCTGACACGGTTCGTGTTCCCAGGAGAGCTGCCCACGTGGCTGAGTTTCAGCCTTCCCACATGTGTTCTCACAGTTAATCCCTGGCTATTTGAAGTAACGTGAGTCACCTGTGATCCTTGTAGCTGGGAGCCTAAGGCTCGGCGTTAGCGAGAGAAGCTCAAATCAAACCAGAAAGAAGAGGTGCAGTGGTTAACCCTCACCTGTAACCCAAAAGTTGGTGGTTCCACCCCCCCAAGCTGCTCCATAGGAGATAGATGTGACAATCTGCTGCCATGAAGATGCCAAGCTTTGACAGCTCGATAGGATGTTTGGACACTGGGTTTATATCTATAGCTACATACATACGCATATCCTTATCTCTCGCTCTGTCTATCTCTATCTAAGATATATAACACATATAAATACGTAGACAAATATATGTATTGAAATTCTGAAGAGGGCAACTGCAGGTTTGGCTTTAGACACAATAGTACCAGAGACTTTCACAGCTGCAAGACCATCTCCATTTCTGAAGTTCGCCTTTTCCTTGGCCAGCCATCTCCACAAAGATGGAACTGGGCCCAGAGAAAATTAGGATTTATATCTGGAAACCCTGTCACTGGGTTGCTAAAAGAGATATTCCCTAACAGCTCCTGCTAGAAAGAAATTCAAGAGGAAGGTCATAATAGGTCCTGGTGTTTGCACTACTGTACTTTGATCAGGGGGTGCCATGGGACAAGCCCTGTGACCTGAGATGTAGGGTCCCTTACCCAAAGAAGGCAGTAGATCAAACTGAAGAAATCACTTTGGGTGAAATCGCCATTCCAATAGGTGTAGACAACAAAGTATTGAAGAAAAACCAGTTTAGGGTTGAAATTAGGGTGGCAGACATGGAGGTGGAATGCATGGTCCTTGAGTTGAGACTTCAAAGATGAAGAGAAAGGTATTCTGGGTGGAGGGAGAAGGCTAACTGAAGGCTCCATAATGAACTGCCTGCTGTCTGCTAGGAACTTGGGTCTGACTCACTTCCAGCTCAGTGAGGTGGTAAAGCAGGTAGGCATATAGTTGTAATCTGGCTTTGTTCTGTAGTCTGTGGAGATTAGCAACAATGAAGTTGACCAATTGTGTTTGTTTTATGCCAAATGTACGGAACTATGACCACCGTGTTTCCCACACATTTTGACTTCTCCTCCCGTACACAATGACACAATTTGAATGATACCCTGAGGTCAAGGGCGGAGGTGACAAATGGAGGGCTTGTTCCCATTGGGTGGGAGCACGGAGTTCTACGAGCAGCGGCGCTCCTGCAGACATCTGTGGGAAGACACTTGACGGGAGTCCAGGCAAGAGAAGTAGGGGACCGAACTTGGACCCGAGTAACAGAACTTGATAGAAAGAGGGAAACTGTATCCCTAAATCTTGTAGTAGCCTTTATTTCTACCCTTTAAAGCAATTTTAAGTAAAACAATTCAAGTTTAACCTTGTTTCTCATTTCCTCCTTTTCCTCCGAATTCCGTGTCTGCTTGTGCTTGCTTTCCCCGGAGTTGATGTGTGTAGAGACCATCTGGAAAGGTTGTTAAGCACGTGGGCTCGTAGTTCCAAGCCCGAGAGTCCAGGCCCATAGTTGACATATGTAGCCCAGGCATTCCTATTGCATCACGGATTTCCACGCATATGGTACATGTGATTGAGATCCCAGGCTCTTAGAAACACTGCTTTGATATGTATGCTGAGCATCCCTAGGGAGCAGCTATTCCTTCTGATGTGCCCAGTGAAATATGAGAACACACTGCTATCGGGTCTGACTTGGGAGTTTTCTATCTATGTCACTCATACCCCAGTGTTCCCTGCTCCCTTCTCCCATAGCACACCAGTCGTCCTCCACCCAAAGGAGTTCAAGCTTGTCTTCAAATTCAGGCCAACTATCCTTTCTTCTCTCAGACCTTTCTCAACATTTTCAACTGAAGTCAATTATTCCTCAGATCTTCAGATTATTGCCCCTCCATATCTATTCTTCATATGTCCTTTTAGGGTTCTCATTCTAAAATACAAATCTGTCCAGTTCACACCACCATTCAGTTTAACTGGTTCATTCAAAATATATTGACTTATCAGCTACTGCACTAAGCATTGATAGCATCACCCACCCCACCCCACCCACACACACGTTTGCACACCCATAAGCCTTCAATTGGATTGGAAAGACACACATTAGTTTTAAAAATTAGAATTTGTCATTTTTCTCTTCAGCCGATAAAATCAAATTTAAAACCATAAAGATTACATGAAACAGGTTTATCATCTGGCCTCATCTGACTCATAATCTCTTAATGCATTCATCTGCCTCTCTTCCTTTCTAATGGAGCTATTTGGCAGTTCCCTGAACATTCACCTTGTTTCCCTCCCTCATGCCTTTGCTTGTGTACTTCCGTTTTCCTTCAATTACTTCCTTCCTCTCCTTCTTGCCCGGTGAGCTCCTGTGTGTCCATCAAGTCCATGTACTTCCATGTCATGATGGAAGAACATCTCGTCTGTGTGGCAGGTGATGCTGCTGAGATATGATGGGACATACCATAGTAACCAACGGCACTCCTGACCAGAACTTCAAGCCTCGTTAGGCGGGAGCCAGTCAGGCAATAGCCTGCACCATTCTCCAACTCTATTAATATCGTGTGAGTCTTTAGAATAATGTAGGAAACTCAAATTTACAGCGATGGGGAAGACCATCAAGTCTTGGAAATGGTCTGCAGGAGGGGGTCAGAGAAGATTTTATTCTTAGCTATTCCTGCGAGACTGCTTTTACATATGCCTCTCAATTTGGAGAGCTAATCTAACTTTATTTTTAGCTTTATGCAATTCTAACACCATTTATGGTGAGATGGTTGGGTTTCTAAGGATCCCTGGTTGTGCTATGCATCAGGCATCGGGCTGCTAATCACAAGGTCAGCTGTACAATGCCACCAGCAGTTCTACAGGAGAAAGATGAGGCTGTGTGCTCCTGAAATGATTTCTAACCTGGGAAACCCTACAGAGAGTCCCTAAGAGCTTGAATGAGCTCAATGGCACTGGGTTTGGGTTTGCTTGCTTGCTTTCTATTCAGATTGTGCTCTAACCCAAATCTCTTTGCAATGGAAACGACTCTAGACCTTGCTTGATGGGTAGATCAGAATAAGCGCATTTGTCCCCGGTCCCTAGACGACATCAGTGTAGTAGATAGATGCACACTTCCTGATCAGCGCACTACAGCATACAGTGCCCCGAGTTCCTCTAAGGGTGTTCCTTCCCCCTTCCGTGTCAGTTTGTGTGGGTAGGAAACAGCATTAAGTTACAGAGAGGTGTCTGGCATACCAATGAGCCTCACACCCGGTGTCATGTTAAGGATGCAAAGCAGTGGAAAATGATCTCTTAGTCATTCATGTAAAATTAATGCAGTTTTTACACTTTCACTGAAGCTACATTCTCAAATCATTTCTCAATAGAAAGTTTTGTTAAATCAATTACGTAGTGAACTAATTCCCTATATAGTTTCCTTTTTTGCTTATTGAATGATATTAACATGATTTCAGAGAGAAGTATTTAGCACATTCACGAAAACACTCTTCCTTGGCCTTTTAAAAATCACTTGTTTGAATTGGTAAAGGAAAATGTCCAAATTCAAGACTTTGGCCATTCCTATTAGGAGAGCTGAGGAGAAAGGGTTAGTGTGAAGAGTAAAGAGGTTTATACTCTACGCATAACTGATGTTTTGTCTTTTTAAAAAAATGGAGTAATTGAGAAAATCTGGGTGGTGAGTACTTTGGAGTTCATTGAATAATGTGTGTCAGTAAGCTGAGTAATCAAACCACGTTGAAACCTCCTTGTATATGAAAACAGGACACCATTAGGACATGGGCAGGATAAGTCATGTTTTCACACCTGTTCATGTCAACATCCAAGCAAAGGTATATTTGTGTGGCTGGGTCTAAAGGTCATTCTTCAACTCAGGTTCTTAATGGGCTTCATTAATCTATTTTCCCTCGCTTCTTAGTTTGTAGCAGGTAAGTCTTATTTTTCTGAAAAAAATTAGGCCGAAATATGAAAAATGATGATATTAGCAATGCAGTTAGCCAAAGTTTCAGATGGGTTCTGGCAAGATATCCGATGTAGGGTCACTGCGGGGAAGTGCCATTTCCATTCTTTCCCCGGTCTCCATTGCCTGCTGGGGCGGGTTCCTGTATTCCATGTCTAGTCAGTGTGGCAGAGTTCCTGCGAGCTCTTGTCACCAGCAGAGTGTAAGCTGCTGAGGCCAGGCTCCTCTGGGGATGTACATGGTGCCTGGCTGCCATAGAAGGAAGGTGAATGAAAGCGACAGTGGATAATATACACCAGGGCCCATAAACATCATCAGGAGTCCTGGTGGCGCTGTGGGATAAGCACTGGACAGCTCACTGCCACATCTCCTGTGGAAAGCCACTCCACTGGAGGAAGACGAGGCTATCGGCTCCTGTAAAGACGTATACTGTATTGGAAACCCTAAGGGACAATTCTGTTCTTAGGGTCATTCTGAGTCAGAATCAACCCAATGGCAGAGGGTAAAGGTGTCCAAGTCCTAATGCATGAAACCTGTGAATCTGTCATGTTACGGGGCCAGGGGGACTTGGCAGCTGAGCATCAGTTGGGAATCTTGAGGTAGGAACCTTCCAGATTACCCGAGTGGGCCTGATGTCATTGCAACCAATGAGTTGCCATTGAGGCAGTTCTAACTCAGAGAATCTCCAAGTGTGTGTGAGTAGAGCTATGGTGCAGAGGATTTTCAATGGATGTGCTTTTGGAAGTCTTTTCTTCCATGGTTCGGCTCTTTTCTCAGAGATACTCCTGAGTAGACTCAACTGGCTAGCCCCTTCGTTAAGCAGCTAAAACAGTAGTGGCTTTGCCCCTCACAGCGCAAAGTCCCTTTGAAGGAAAAGAGTCCGGGGAAGTGCCCCAACCAAGCAGTGGTTGCCATGATGTAACCGTGAGCCAAGGACTGCAGACAACCTCTAGGAACTAGACATGGTTCTCTCAAAGAGCACCCAGAAACCCTGCTGCCTGTTATTGAGCCCAGCAGAAGTTATTTTGGACTTCTGGTCTTCAGAACTGGAAGATGTTAAGCACTAGGTTTGTATTCATTGCTTATCCAGCAACAGGAAACCAAGACCTCCACGCTTGTGTTTCCAAAAGGGATGAGCAAGGGCGTCATGTGGACAGTCTCCCATCAGAGATCCCTGGAACTTTTGAGGCTTGGGAAGAACTTCAGTCCTTCAAGTGCGGACGTTGCGTCAGACTGCCTGCCCTCAGACCCTTGCGCCACCATTCCTTAGCAGTGGGATTTTGAGTAAATGCACCTGGGCCCACCTTTGTTCTCTCACCTGTTGGTGTGGAGATGATTCTAGAGTTTGCCTCAGATGCTTTTTTATGAGCTTGGGTGACAGAATCCATACAAAAGTTTGCACAGAATCCATGCAAAAGTTTGCCTGGCCCGGAATAAGGGTGCTATGAATGTGATAATTATTATAGAGGCCCTCAGCTATTCAATGGCTGTACTGTGTGTTTATGGCTGCAGAATCTGATTAGCACATTGTATAAGGCTGTTGTTTCCCTTGGGAAGCTACGTGGAAGATGGATTCTTCACTCACAGGCATTATCTGAAAGAAAGGACGGTGACATTGTGGCTCAGTAAATAACTAAGCACATAGTGTTTTGTTTTAATATGAGATACCACACAGACACACACACACACACACACACACACACATGCATGTTTTATGTGTAAGGAACTCGCCTGTTTCTTGGTTAAAGGTACATGCTCATGGATTCACTGTCTAGACCTTGACTCAGGAAAGTGAATTTCTTAAAACACCACCAAAATTGGCAGGTAAGGAGCCTAGGCAATGAGGAGCAAGAGTATCGATGGGGTTCTTGAACTCTCGGTTTAACAAACATATGGAGGATTTCATCAATCAGTAGCGGCAATGTGCTTGTCCTCTGGAGATCACTGAGTGAAAGGGGAAGAGCTCCCTCTACTTTTGTCCTCGGACAAGGAAGTCGCTTGGAACTTAATGTTAGCTCTGTCGCGTTAGGTGGACCCTACACGTTTGTGGGGTAAATCAGACTGAATTTCCCTCTGTGGGTAGCATTTGAGTGGGGCAGGAGGAGCATTCAGACAGAGGTGTGTGTGCGCAGGAAGACAAGAAAACCATCGTAAAGAACAGGCCATGTCTGGGGAGACACACCACGTGTGCTGCTGGGAGAGGCGGTGGGGTGTGGGACTAACATGTCCATTAGGGGTATATCTGGAAGAGCTTTGGGGAGTGATCCTAGGAGTCACCTGGGATCCCAGAGCTCTGAGTTGTGAGGCCTTATTGTTCCAGAGTATGCAGTTATACACATCTGTCAATACTCTGCAGAAACAAGGAGTTCTGAAGCCCCCTGGATTTAGAAATATGGTGGAAAACAAGCCAATTAAATTTCTTTCCTTTAGGAATTCTCAGAGCTTGTCAAGATACTTTGAATTTTCCAAAAGTTGAAACAGCATATAGATAACCAGGAGTCCTGGACTAAGACATTAGACTAGAAAGGAAGACTTAGATCCAAAAGATATGCCGAATAAGGAATGACGGCGGCCAGTTAGATAGGATCAGAGAGCAGAGAGGCCATGTGGTGGGGGCAGAAATCCAATGTGACTCCAGTTTCACGTGTTTGGATTTAGTCAGTGCTGGGGTGGAGAATACGTAGGATACTTGATTTTATAGGAAGATCAACTATTTTGAATTTAGGACTTGTTTGATTTGAGACGCGAGCTGAGGGGGCAGATATCCATAGACTCTTGAGAATATTGGTCAAGAGGACAGAAGGCTCTGGGATTAGAAAGCTGTGTGAAGCCAGGTAGTTCAAGCCACAAACATTGATGAAGATCTCCAGAAAAAGCAGGCTCCTCAAGGTTCACAGGAAAATCAAATTCATTTGAATTGGCAGAAGGATAAAGTTATGAGGTAGTCTTAAATCTGACTCTTGCATTCTGGTGGAGAACTTTGTTAGATGTTGAACTAGAGCTTGTGTCTTCTCTTTTAGAATCACATCTTGTGCAATGACTATGAATAAGTACGTGGAAGAAAACGTGTCTCAAAAATCCTACACGACCATCAAGTATTTCATGAAGATGCTGAGCAGTGTCAGTGAGACCCTGATCTTCATCTTCATGGGCGTGTCCACCGTGGGAAAGAACCACGAGTGGAACTGGGCCTTCGTCTGCTTCACCCTGGCCTTCTGTTTGATCTGGCGAGCATTGGGTAATGATCACGTATTTCCTTACGGAGAGAGAGAGAAGAAAACAATTCAACAAACTACTAAAAAAAGTGGGGTGTATTTCTTCTGGCTCTTTTCTGTTGCTTTTATTCCCACTGTTTCTCTTTCCCTCCTTTTCTAATATAATATTGTTATCCCTGAGTACCTCCAGGCCTTTGTTAGAGAACCACCTAGTTACTTAGCAGCTCTGAAAGGAACCCCGGTGGTACGCCGGTGAAGAGCACAGCTGCTGGTGGAAAGGTTGGTGGTTGGACTGCACTCAGAGGTTCTGCGAGAGAAAGACTTGGTAGTTGGCTTCACTAAAGCGAACAGCCCAGAAAGCCTTATGGTGCAGCTTGACTCTTTCACTTGGATTTCTTATCAGCTAGACAGCACTCAACAACAGCCTCTCCGATTCCATGCCTTCACCCACGATCCAGAAGCAACAAGAACCAGGACCCAAGAGCCTAGTAGAAGTGATAGGGTAGAGGAAAAAGTAGAAGAGCAGGAGGCCCATCGTGAGATGTCTGACTCTGTAATAGAAGCACCAGAACCCACCCTCGTGTCTCATTTCTCCTCGCTTCACCCGTCTTACTGGCCTTTGCTTTCGCCCTCTCTTCGCAGGTGTCTTTGTCCTGACCCAGGTCATTAACTGGTTCCGTACAATTCCCTTGACCTTTAAGGATCAGTTCATCATCGCCTACGGAGGACTGCGCGGTGCCATCTGTTTTGCACTCGTGTTTCTCCTTCCGGCTGCTGTGTTTCCCCGGAAGAAGTTGTTCATTACGGCAGCCATTGTGGTCATCTTCTTCACGGTCTTCATCCTGGTGAGTCGAGTTCTTTCTCCCAGCAGTGGCCTTCTCTTTTTCAGGAGGAAACAAGATCTTCAAAGTCTCGTGATGAATTCCTTTCCTGGATGCCAAGTGGCAAAGGTGTCTTGCGGTGCTCAGTTATGACATTCTGGAAAAGGATACTTCCTCTCTGCATTCCTGTCACGAGATTGCTCAGGGGCTAATGTCCCATTTGGTCCCGTGACCTGAACAGGAATTATTATTTAAGGAAACTCAGCTAAGTGATCTAGCTTAGTACTGGAAATGAATGAGCGTACTTGCTAATCCTTTTCATTTGTCTTACTCTCTGGCCTGATAAGTTTATCCATTAACTGACCTTCCAAAATCTATTTGACACAAGGGCAACCGTGGAAGGAATGGAAAGAAGTTTAGTACTTGAGAGGCGTCAGATGTGGTGGAAAAGACCTGGTTGCTGGTCTTCACTTTGAAAGTTAATGAATCTCTGTACTTTAATAAATCCGGCTTTAAAATATTTTATTTTGTAGCTATCCATTTAGTAAATAATTATTGGGCTCATGTTATGGGGTAGGAAGTGCTATGAAAACATTGACTCTACACATGAAAACACTACAGTATAAACCATTAAAAGGTCCTGTCTTACGGATCTTGTATTTTTGAAGGACTGGCAAGCATTTGACAGTCAACACGATTTATCAATTAGAGACTGGCTGAGAAGGTGAGGGTCATGATTCAGCCAACAAGAAGTAGGGGACCGGGAATGATAAGGGCAGTCTTAGGAGTCAGCAGCTGCTATTCTAAATAGAAGGATCACGGAAGGCTTCCGTAAGAAAAATACATCTATTTGAGAAAAGGCTTATATGGAAGTTCAGAAATTAGGCAGACTGAAGAATATTCCAGACAGGTGGAGCTATGGGACAAATTCTCAAAGTAGAGTATTTTCAGCTAGAGCAGCAATGGTTGGCGTGTGAGGGAGAAGAGGGAGGGCTGAGGAGAGGGAGGGCTGGAGTCCTCGGAGGGCCTGGCAGGCTGCTACAGAGACTTTGGATCTTTTTGGAGTGAAATGGAAGCTATCAGAAGGTTTTGTGCAGAAGAGCCGTGCTCTCTGTCCTATTTTTTTTTAATAGGATCTTTGTGGACACAATGTAAAGAACAAATGGTTATGGAACAGAAGGGTGGAAGTAGGGTATGATGTTTAGATGCCAAAGAACTCATCCACAGGGAGGTAACAGTCGAGTTGTGGGGTTCTTTCATCCATTCTGATGGATTAGATGTGGGATAAAGAGGAAGAGGAATCATGGATGGCTGTCGGGTTTTATCATTGACTAGCTAGAATGCAAGTGTGCTTGTGTGCAAGTGAAATGGGGAAGGATTGATGTAGTGGAAATAGGAGAGGGGAAATTAAGAGTTCGATTTTGGACATGCTGGGCTCATAATAGCTATTCGATATACGAATGAAGATGCTGAGTAGGTGGATTATTATGACTCCAGAGTTCTGGAAAGCAGTCCAGCCTAGAGTTATACGTTTTGTAGGTGTTGTTGTTAGTTGCCTTTGAATTGGCTTCACCTTCTGTCAACACCATGCAGTATAGACCAACCGCCATCCATTGAGGCATCATGTTCACGATCACTAGTGCACACGAGTCCATTCTTAAGACCACAGTGTGTTTTCAGTGCCTTCCCATTTAGAAGCCTCTTTCCCCACCAGTATATCCAATACTATTCTGCTGTGGCCCACAGAACCTTCACTGGCGAATTCTCAGAAGAAGATCATCAGGCCTTCCTTCATAGCTCAGCCTTGTCTGGAAGCTCCCCTGAAACCAGTCTAAACAAGAAACCCTGCTGGTATTTGAAATACCGACGACATACATAACTTCTCACACCACAGCAACATGCAAGACACCACGGTGACCCAAACTGACATATAGATGGTGACAACAGTGTTTCATCCCATGGGATAGGCTTTAATCAAGAGAAGGAAATTCTAGATGGTTAAAAAAGAAAAAGAAAATTGAATGAATGTCTGGGCAGCCCAATGTTAAAACATGCAGGAGAATAGCAGCCAGTGAGATAAAGACCAGGTGATCAATGACAAAAAAAAAAAGACTAGGAGATTTTAATATATATTATACTTAACAAATACTCATTATGTATTAATGTGTTTAGTTTTATATTTTATACATGTGTGTGTTTAACCAGTTGTTACATAATGCTTTCTATAGTCTTGGCTCCATTCCAAGCACTTTATATACTAACTCATTTACTCTTCATGACAATTCTATGGCAGGGTACAAGCGATTATTATTATTATCCCTGTTCTTTTAGAGAAGGGCACTGAGGCACTCTAACGGAGGCTAAGGAAGGCCCCTGAGTTTACATGGTTAGTAACTGTTGGAGCAGGGAGCCCAGCTCAATCTAACCTCAACTTTTAAGAAACGACTAGGAAAGTGCTTAGCATATAGGAAATAGTCACTACTCTAAATTACTGTGATTCTTCCCCTAATTCCAGCTGTTTCCTTTTAAAAACCATTCCTCATTGACACACGCCTGCCAATTGTATGAAGAGTGAGTTAATTGGTTTCCTGGGGAATGCCTGTCAGGCCTTTTCCTGACTTCAGAAAATGACCACATTCCATTGCTGTTTGTATTATGAACACTTCGGTGAATACTTCCTTGTGTCAGGTCCTCTGGCAAGTGCTGTCTTATTGGCCTGATCTCATTTCATCCTCACAACCAACCTTTGAGGCAGAGACTAGCGCTCCAGCTCAGGAAACCGGTGAAAAGAGGTACAAGCATTTGGGAGAGACTGGCAGTGAAACTGGCAGCTCCATCAAGCCACTCTGACCCGTTAGGGCGCACTGACCTCAGTCCAGACATGTGTCATGATTAGTATTTTTAAGCATGTATCAAGCTACTAATTTTGGCTCAGATATTCCATGTGGGTTTGAGTTTATTCCTTGAATATGAGCCTTTTGGATATGCAGGAGACACACCTGTCTCTGTCTAAATTATGTTCCTTGGAGGTTTTCAGGATTGATTTAACTATTTCTCTAGTTTATTACTCTCATAATGTTCTGGTGGAAACAGTGTGAAATGAAATCCTCTTCCTTTGAGCATGTCATCTCTCAGTGTACTTCCTGGGGCAGAATGCTTGTGGGTATAAGTTAAGCAAGAGGCCCTCACCCATCTGTCTAGAACTGTCACCCCTGTCCTTGCTATCCAGAGGCAGTTCTTCTAAAGCTTGTTACATGCTTTCTGGCTCTTCTCCCTTCCTCTCAGAACATAAGGTGGAAAATACAAGCATTAAATATGAAGACAGAACCATATGAATCTCATAAGCCCATTGTCACCAACTCAATTCCAATTAATAGCACTCCTGCAATACAGAGTATCACTGTCCCATGGGGGGTTTCAAGAGTATAATCTTCATGAAACGGAAGCCTGGTAGTGCTGTGGGTTTGGCATGGGCTTCTAATTAAAAGGTCAGTGGTTCAAATCCAGCAGACATCGTGTTTGAAAGATGAGGGTGACCACTCCCATGAGAATACACATTCTTGGAATAGGGTGTCTCTGATATGGAATCAAACCCATGGCAACAGATTTGCTGTTGTTTTAGAATTTTGATGGCAGCTGCCTCCTACATCTCTCACCCCAGAGAAGTGGGTTTAAACTACTAACTTTTGGGTTTGCAGCCCAGAACTTCACGCCTGTGTTCCTGGGGCCTCTCCCAGTATAGAAAACATCAGATGAACTACCCAGGAAAGGAGACTTGGGGCCCAGTATTTAACAGTGTACACATATGTGTGGAAACAACTCCACAGAGAGATAGACTCTCCATCTATCAAAGGGTTTTTTTAAAAAAGCAAACAGCCCTCTAAACTCTCTGCTCCGAGTCGTCCCTGACTCAGAGCGACCCGAGGGAACAGAGCCGAGCTGCCTCCGCGGGTTACCGAGGCTGCCATCTTCACAAGAGCAGACAGTCTCATCTTTCTCCTGCTAAGGGACTGTGGGTTTCGATCTGCCCCCCTTCAGCTTAGCAGCCCTTGTGTAACCCACGATGCCACCAGGGCTCGTTATATTAAAGGATAGCCTGGCTGAAGTCACTTGGGGAAAGAAATCACCCTAGTTTCATGCCTGCTAACGTCTTTTCTTCTCTCTGCTCCGTCAATTAGTATGCACTGATTAGAGACATGCCTCGATAGTGTTTGGTTCTTTGAGCTTGCTTCTCCCTTCTATTCTCTTTTCCACCACTAACTCCTAAGAGACAACACAGACCCAGCTGCGCGTACACTTGCATGCACACTTTCCCTTCAGGAAGGGCCGTGCTGTCTCGTACACGACAATAACAGAGGGACAAAGTCCATGTAATCAATGACAACAAAATGCAAACCAGAAGATGATAATATATAACGTGTATCGAATATATAGATATAAAATATAGATAAATATAAAACCAATTGTTACATAGTGCTTTCTACAGGCCTCGCTCAAATCTAAGCACTTTACATTCCAACACTCTTAATCTTCATAATGATTCCATGGTAAGTAACTCTAGGACAAGTGATTATTATTATCTCCATTTTCTAGATGAGGAAACGGGCGCTATAAATGAGACTGAGTCACAGCCTCAAATGTACACAGCTAGTGAGTTGTTGAGGAGGAAGTCCAGCTCAGTTGGATCTCAGTTTTTAAGGAAGACCTATCCTTTACTTCTCTTATCCACTACTAACTCCCGAGAAACAACCCAAGCCCACATGCACACAGACATTTCTTTTAGAAAGGACCACTCTTTCCAGAATACATCAGTCATTGAGGGACTCGGCGCAAGAAACCTGGAGGGAGATACGTAATGAGCTATATGAATCTATGCATACATTTTTGCTCTCCTAGAAATAACATATATATAAATATATATTCTCCGAATGAATGTTGATGAGCTTCTCAGTTAACATTAACATGGCTTTCCCTCCCTATTTCATTTTTTCTTATTTAATGAGCCCCTCCATCCTGATAATGTTGTTAGCATTACCTTATAAAATGGAATTTCATGTGGTTCGTCGTGATTTATCATGAGCATTTTAATATTTGTTGAATGAAGTTTAAAAGCAGAGAAAGTGACTTCACCAGGAAGTACATTTTCTAGCTGAAGGACTGATGGCATGCCTGTGGACTATTTATTAAGTAACAATTGAGAGTAAGGATATTTGAGATGATGACAAAAAGTAACAATGGTATTGTATATAATATGAGCCATTTCTCATGTTTCAAAATTACATGGAAGTTTGAGAAGGGTGGAATACAGGAAGACAAAGGACAGACTTACAATCAGAAAGGACTATGTAGCACAATACCTGGCATAACTTTTTAGATTTGAAAATGATTTCTTGTGTTTCAATACATAACACAAAAGAAGAGGAAGAAGAAGAAAAAGTGAACTCCTTCCAATAGGCTTTTCTCGTATTTTTGGAGGAAAAAATGTTTCGAGCACAACAATAATGATTTCACTTATTTCGATTGTCACATAGCAAATTCACAGAACTCTACAAATATATGTAATGGCTATCAAGAAGTACAGCACACAGCAAAGGTGCCCTGAATTCATGAGACGGTTGCCTTCCCCACCCCCCACCCCTTTAATACAGATTAGTGATATAATCTACTGTAAATCATTGACCAGAATGGCAAAGGGTTTGGGATTTCCTACTTGAAAGTTAATAAATGAATCTATTACTGGTTTTGTGGATGCTGGAAGGAGACGTAAGACTCCGGGGGCAGAGACACTGCATTTTATGACTCGTGGCAGAACAGTAGCTGGAGTTTCCTGTTGCTTTGCATGGGCTCCCCTGCTCCTCAAAGCCCTCAGAAGTGGGTGTCAATGAGCCTGGGGGGCCTCTTGCTCTTTGTCTGCCGGCAGACTTTACTTCATCCCTCAAGGTTACTCATTGCAAATACATTCCTGAGAAATGGACCAAGTTGAAAGTGGTCAGTGCTGTTGGCACTGTCTGTCAGAACGTGCCAGGGTCTTCAGGGTCCCTCTCAACCATCAAATAATCCTTTTCTAATGTAACCTCTCCCACTGCAGTGGTCATGAAAACAGAGAAGCAAACAGACCACAGTGGTTGTCTACCGGAGGATTGGATTCAGGTCAATCACGTGTGTCCGAGTCGGATGTGCTCCACGGGTTTTAAATAGCCCCGACCTTCGGGAACTAAATCACCCTGCCTTTCTTTCTCCTGAGGCAACTCTGGGTGGATTCGAACTACCAATCTTTTGCTTACAAGTCAACTTCTTAACCATTGTGTCACCAGGCACTCTAATGCTTATTATTTTACAGCTATTGTGAAGGTCTTCAAATGTGATTACGTTTGCTAAATAGAATGGTCAGGGGCTATAGATTTGTCTAATTATAATGCTAACTGCAGTTAATTAACACATATCATAGTTTGATAAAGTTCCTCAAATTCAGAATAATTTTTCTTGGTCTTAAGATAAAATGAACAAAATGGCAGCATATTTTCTTTGTGATGGAAAATGTATGCAGGTTATTTATAATGTGAAAAGAATAACAAAAGTTAATCCAGTGGTTTGGGGCTATGCAACTATACCACTTTTAAATTGAAAAACAACTTCTATTGTGATTTGAGTGCAAGTTTTCAGAGAAATTTATTGTCAATTCAGTTCATAGACCTTTTATTTCTTGGCATTGATTACAGTTCCCAGAATGTAGAAGCATTTTTCCACTTTCACCCTTTATTTTTTGAGTGAAGGTTATGGGATTATAACAAGTGTGTGGAAGAACCAAGTGTCTTTAGACCATATTGTGCAGCTTTAGAAATTGCATTGACGTCGCTGATGTTGCCGTAAGCTCTTCTGAAACGTCATGGACTTCATGGAATCTGGAGCTCATTGCAGTCCCCACACCCGGAACCAGCCTGTTTACACCTGTTTTAATTTACTTAAATTTAAAAGTACAGAATATGTGTTGATTGGAAAACAAGTTATTACCCTCTATGTTATTTCAAAGTGGCAGACTGAACTGAAAACAGAACACAAGGTGTGTTTTACACCAAACTTGGTCAAAATGAGTTCACACTTCAGAAAGTTAAAATTGAAAAATGCTCACAACTAAATTGATGAAAGAGAAACAATGGCATCTTTTCATAAGTGTACATTTGTGAATCTTAAACTTTTATTATAAAAACTTTATAACTACTGAAGACAGGGAGGAAGTACGATGAAAATTAAATGCATGACAGAGAACATGTTAAACCCTCTTACCTACACTCCCAAAAAACCTTCAAACATAATAAATGATCCTTTCTTTTTCTGTTTCCTGTGAGCCATCTCCCAACCCAAAAGAGATTTGAACATCTTCCTCCTCTCCACGCTCTCAGACACACCTCTTCTTAACCCAACCGACTAACATACCATTTTCACATGATTTTAAATCCATTATTTTACTGTTTGTTTTGGTATCTGCAAATCCCTCCTCATTTATTCCCTAAAAATTATCTGGTTACATTTCTCTTCCAGATTAATTTAGGAGCAACCTCTTAAGTTATATTAAAATTCCTTAGGCATATGTCATTGGAATTGCATTTATGCCCCGGTTAGTTGAGAGAAAGTTGTCATCGTAATATTGTCCAGTCATTCCTTCTAGACGCTATCTCTGTCCTTTTCTTAATTCAGATCTACCCCGTACTCTAAGTTGGATAGTTCTCAGGGGTCACTATGCGTCAGAATCGACTAGATGGTGGTAAGTGTGTTTCCTTGTTTTACAGGCATATGCTGTTGTTCTGATTGCTAAGTGCTATCGAGTTAGTTCTGACTCAAAGCAACCCCATGAGTAGTAGAACCGAACCTTGCCTGGGCCTGCACATCCTCAGACTTATTGGTCAACTTGAGCCCATTGTTGCCTCCATGTGTCAACCCACCTTGTTGATAATATCTTCCTCTTTTTGTAAACTATACACATAAAAGGGCTCCCTGAATTCATAGAAAAGTAGAATGAAAAGTTAATGGAATTTTTTCATGAACTTTTGAACCCCTGTTTGTGTTTGAATTTTTTTTCATTGCTAGGATGCGGATGTTTATATCTGGCTACACTTCCTCCATAATAGATGGGATGAATTTATGCACATTGTTTGTTTCATTTTGATTTGTCCAGTCACTTCACTAGTTGTTCCTTTAAATTTAAAAGGATTAGTTTTTTGGACCAAAGAAAGAATAGATCATTCACCAGCAACAAAACTCTCTATCTGATCTGTTCCTTGACGGTATTTATACCTCTACGGTTTATTTGTCTACTCTTATGTAATTGGCTAGGACCTGCAGAACTGTGTCCAGTAGCAAGGGAGATAAGGAAAGTCCTTGTTTTCTCCCTGGCTCTAACAGAAATGCTTTCACGGTTTCATTGTTCAGTGAGATGTGCTCTAGATGGCCTCCAGGTGCTTTTGATCATGTGAGAATGTTTTCTTCTCTTTTGATTTACTAAAAAGTTGATGGCTCTCCCCTTTTCCCAAGTTCACCCCAAAACACTGCTTCTGTGCCCCTCTCTCACAGGTGAGCCTCTGCTGTGTTAGGATTTATCCTGAGCTCTCACCGAGCCCTCTTTAAGACTCCCACTCAGCCGCCTGCTCTACAAAGCCTTCCTTAGGCTTCATTCGCCCCGTGTCTATTTTCCTTTCCTCCTTCTCCTAGTTTTACAACAGCCTTTGGAAGTACCTTGTCCCCTAAAGCTGATGTTCTTACGCTTCATCATTGGGTCCCACATGCCAGAGTCCCTGACATGAATGCAATAGGCATTCAATTATATTTTGAAATGAATGAATGAATGAATTCTTGCTGTTTTCTAGGGATACTACAGAATATAGATGATTCTTTTAAACTTGGTAATACTGTATTATTTCTTAGAATTATTTTCTTAAAATTTTCGATTTTGATCAATTTTTGTTTGTTTCTAGTAACTCTTAGGAAATAACCAAACCTACCTAACCATAACCATAACCAAACCAAACCTATTGAGTTGATTATGATATATGCATACATCAAGATATATGCATATGTGTATGTAAGTATATGTACGTATGGTATGTATGTATGT
>NW_022111368.1:22026410-22030738 GCF_000313985.2 Echinops telfairi | reverse complement strand
TTTTTAACATTCCACCTAGGCCTTTGTATATCTTTACAGGACCTCACACAGCCTCATCTTTCTCCTGTGAACCACTTGGTGGGTTTGAACCACCAACCTTGTAGTTATCAGTCCAACACCTAGCCTACAGTGCGAATCTCCTGAAAACCTGCCAGTTAGGAATGAGGGGAAAGAAAACCTTAACACAATGCTACATCGAATGTCTAAAATTGGGGCGGTAGAATTGCCTTTGATGGGTGTTAAATCTTAGGAGACAAAAAGTTATTCTTGACTCTTGCATTGTTTTATTTGTTGAAACAATTCCCTTGTGGTTTTGTTTTGTTTTTCTGTACAGGGCATAACAATTCGACCGCTAGTGGAGTTTCTGGATGTTAAGAGAGCCAATAAGAAACAGCAGGCTGTCAGTGAAGAAATTCATTGTCGGGTACGTTTCAACTGAGCGCAACTATTGGGATGATAAAAGAAAAGAAAAAATTAATAATTCGGTTGAATAACTTGTCATTAAGCCACTCATTTCCTGAAGGAGAGGGAACAGGGAAGGAGGGATGGGGATGATTCCCAGGGAATGTGGAGTGAACACAGTTGCACTGGCCCTGCTCGGAATTATCCTGCGAGCCAGCCTCCTGCACGAAGAGACAGGGAATCTTCTGCTGCTTCCTTCAACTTGAAAATCTTTCTACTGGGAAGTTGTTGTCGTAATGTTTTCCAAAGTTCTGAGTAAACTGAAAATCCTGAGTAAAATTGTCCAAGCATTACCTAATATTGATGGGATAAATGCATCCGTCTGCAAACAAATTGCTTGTGTTTTCATTAGCAACAAGGGAATAAACAAAACACCGGTCGGCTTGCGACGTCTGTGGAAAGAGTGAACATTCCCGAGGTTTGGTGAAAATGAATCAATCAGCCTGCTTTTTCTCTCTCGTTTAGTTTTTTGATCATGTGAAGACTGGGATCGAGGATGTGTGTGGACACTGGGGTCACAACTTCTGGAGAGACAAGTAAGGAGGCTGCATGGACTCGTGCAGTGCTTCGTTGTCAATACATAGAAACCTGCATTGTTCTTTAAGTCTGTCTTAGGTTGTGACATACTATATCCTTTAAGACACAGCTCACCTCTAATTGAGACCTAGAATGATAATAGCTAAAAATAGATAGAAGGTTATTGTCCCCTAATGTAACAAGTCAGAGGCGGGCAATAGAATCAGCTCTCTTTCCAGAGCCTTCTGGGTGCCAGCCCCATGCTGTAGAGCTGCCTGCTTTCCTGAGGTTTCCTCTTGGAACCAGGTGGCTGCTTCCACATTAGACATCAGACCCACCTTCCAGGTTCCACGAGAATGAGGAGACCCGGGAGCATGTGCCCAATGCCTTCTAGCCTAAGGGATCAGAAGCTGTCCCCCAAGGCTTCCACTTAAAGATGCTCCTGGCAGCCACGGGAGAGAGGGTGAGCAAAGTGTTTTCCTTTCAGTTGAAAGCCAGGCCTTCCCTGTCCACAATCTCTATCTCACAGAGAGAGGGCCTTTATCAAATGGGCAATTCCAAGTGCCTGACAATTGAAGAGATGAATAGACTCCGTAGTTTGTTGAAAAGCTCCCGATATTGGACAGGTTTGGTAGATTTATATACATACACACACTTGGTTAGCTTTCTCTGAAAGGCTCGGTGGTAGATAAATGGCGCAATTCTCTTTCAGGGAACTTACAGTGGAGGTAGAAAAGCTCGCGTGGCCTAGCAGAAGGAGATATATGTATTCATATGAGCCCAAAGCAGAGGTATAGACTCAGGAAGGGAGGCGGAGAGCTGACAGTGGGGTCAGGCGCCCTGTGGGGCAGGAGGCAGCCCGAACTGCTGCTTGGACACCTCTGTGCCCTGCGCGCACGCTCTCTGCCTACTGCAAGTTCAGTGGCATGTCGGTGATAGCCCTGCCGCGTTAGTGGCTTGAATCAGCCACGATGCAAGCATTTGTATGTTAGACTTTGACACATGTTACACAGAAGCATTTATTTTTTTGGTCTCATAGAAAACCTTAAAAAAAAAATCTATTTCCTGGCACGTGATTGTCCCGGGAAGGTCTCTTCAAGGACGTGACTTTTAAGTCCATCTCTGAAGGCATGAGGAGAGACTCATAGTTACATTCATTAGCTGATTTTCCCTTCACTGACAATTTATAGTCCATTGACCCACCTACTGATAAATATTATTTAAAATGAAATATTTGTGTTTCCTGTTCTCCCATATGTTCCAACACTATAGTGAGTTATGGTGAAAATATAAGGAGTAATCTCCAGCCTTGGGAATTTTTCAGTTTAACAATGGTGGCAAAACAAACATAGAAAACAGTGGTGTGCGTGTGTGTGTGTGTGTGTGTACCCTATCGCTCAGTAATAAAATAAATTGCCAAGGCTTTAAATGCTAGAACAATCTTTATAAGCCTAGCCATGTGTGTAATGACTTAGAAATGCCCCCACAGACATCGTGTTATTTTATAACTAAAAAAAGCACATGACGACCTAAGGAAATAAAATTTCCATTTGAGAATAAAACAACAACAACAACTTACCATTGACTTTGGACAGCATTCAGAACCTAGATGGCTGGAAGTAGACCTGAGAACCATACTTATCTGTCTGTGTCTTTCTGCCGCACCTTACTTTGGCTTCCCGGGGCCTTCCTAGCGCAGGGTCATGCTTATCCACACGCCCAGCCTGTGAAACAGACTTTTCTTCGTCAATCCCCCGACCCACATTTTGTCATAGACCTGCCTGTTTCCCCAGCTACCTTCTCCTTTTCCACTCGACCCCGTCTCTGTCTTTCTCTAGCATCATCCTATCACTGTTTCCCTGAAAGGACAAATGAGAGGAGTGACCCAGTACAGCGTGTGCTTTTTCAAAAGTGAAGATGTGTCCAACATTCTCCTGCCACTCCTCTGCATCCCAAATAGGGAGATTAAAGAAAGAAAAAGAAAAAAAGAGATATGATTAGGCCTAAGAATCAGGTCATCAGACCTTTGCTAGGATAGGAAAGAGGTAAATGCTAAGATCACGTGAATTTGTTCTGAAATGCTGAGGGGAGGGAGGGTACACCATCTGAAGTCTGGCTGTGTCCTATCTTTGACACCAGTAAAAGTCTCTCTCTGGGGAACATGAGTCTGGTCCAAATGTGTATTGAAGTCCTCCAGGTCCCTTTATATGGACTGAAGATGGCAGAGCCAACTTTGATTCATGCCCCCAAATATGATTTGTTACATGTCCAACATTTTTCTCTATAGTGTATGTATTTCATTTAATAATTTCCTAAGCCTCGCTGTATTTCCATGCATATTTTTTCCAGGTAAAATCCACATGATTCTGAGGGTTACCAAATTCCACAGGTAGAACAGGGAAGTGGGTAGGGGAGGATTTGTTGCCAGCACAGGACATTTAAATAAGCCAGTCCTGCTTTGAGCACATTTCAGATATAGATTCATATTCTTTGATGTTACTAAACTATTTAAAAATAAACTTCTGTTTCAGGATATTGGTGGGGTATTTTCCCCTGTTCTGTGAAATTTGGGGGGCCATGCCAGAGAATTAGGGTTCATTTGATACTTTGGGGTTGAAACAAAAGGGTAATGCAGTAGGGACGTTTCTCAGACTTGGTGAAATGACTCTTTTGACGGTAAAGAAAAACACCTGTGTGTAGCTTGGCAGCAGGATGGAAGGTGTGGAAATAAAGCAGAGAAAGAAAGTGCAAAATCCCTGTGCTAAATAGATTAGGTACCATTGTTTTAGCAGTTATCCTTTCTTTTGCTTATCTCTAATGTAAATCTAAAATCATAATCATATAAGAAGTATTGTTATCAGGGGCTTAATGGGCCTAGATTAATGCAATATGAACTGAGAAAATGGTAGGCCCAATACTTTTATAGTTATCATCAGTGGAAAATCACTTTAAGAGTGGCTTTTTAATAATTTAAAGCTTCATAGTATTTATAGCAAAGAATTGATACCAAGAATGTAGGTGAACATTCACTTGGAATTCCACAAGGGTGTACCTACCACCCTCCTGTGGTTTTGGGGGATCACTGTCATACACGAAGAGCCCTGCTGGTGTAGTGGTTACCCATTGGCTGGTGTCCACATGGCCAGCAATTCGAAACCACCAGCAGCTCCAGCCGAGAAAGCCTGGGACTTCAATTCCTGTACAGTTACCACAGGGAGCTGCTATGAGTCCCCATTGCCTCAGTGTCAGTGAGTTTGGTTTGCTAATACACACTGTAGTTTCCTGATTAACAAATGTGCATTGGATAGTATTTTACTTATATGGTGGTATACCATAATGTATAACAAACC